>NC_080379.1:132170023-132296915 GCF_014773155.1 Arachis stenosperma
AATTACATGGGTGAACCTTATGGAAACACCTATAACTCATCATGGAGAAATCATCCAAATTTCTCATGGAAGGATCAACAAAAGCCTCAACAAGGCTTTAACAATGGTGGACGTAATAGGCTGGGCAATAGCAAGCCATATCCATCATCTTCTCAGCAACAGACAGAGAATTCTGAACAAAACACTTCTAATTTAGCCAATGTAGTCTCTGATCTGTCAAAGGCCACTTTCAGTTTCATGAGTGAAACAAGATCCTCCATTAGAAATCTGGAGGCACAAGTAGGCCAGCTGAGTAAGAAAGTCATTGAAACTCTGGTGCACGAAATTGTGATCACTACTTTTACACAAAACAATCCTCGGTAATGGCTCCAAAGACTTGGTGCACAATACCATGGCATAAGCACAACTTCGCACAACTAACCAGCAAGTGCACTGGGTCGTCCAAGTAATAAACCTTACGCGAGTAAGGGTCGATCCCACGGAGATTGTTGGTATGAAGCAAGCTATGGTCACCTTGTAAATCTCAGTCAGGCAGACTCAAATGGGTATAGTGATAAACGAATAAAGCATAAAGATAAAGATAGAGATACTTATGTATATCATTGATGAGAGCTTCAGATAAGCGTATGAAGATGCCTTCCCTTCCGTCTCTCTGCTTTCCTACAGTCTTCATCCAATCCTTCTTACTCCTTTCCATGGCAAGCTCATGTAGGGTTTCACCGTTGTCAGGGCTACCTCCCATCTCTCAGTGAAAACGTTGCCTATGCTCTGTCACAGCATGGGTAATCAGCTGTCGGTTCTCGGTCAGGCCGGAATAAAATTCATCGATTCTTTTGCGTCTGTCACTAACGCCCCGCCTGCTAGGAGTTTGAAGCACGTCACAGTCATTCAATCATGAATCCTACTCAGAATACCACAGACAAGGTTAGACCTTCCGGATTCTCTTGAATGCTGCCATCAGTTCTCGCCTATACCACGAAGACTCTGATCTCACGAATGGCTGGCTCGTTTGTCAGGCGAGCACTCGGTTGTCAGGCGATCAACCATGCATCGTGTATCAGGAATCCAAGAGATATTCACTAAGCCTCGTATGCTTATAGAACAAGAGTGGTTGTCAGTCACTTTGTTCATAAGTGAGAATGATGATGAGTGTCACGGATCATCACATTCATCAAGTTGAAGAACAGGTGATATCTTGGAACAAGAACAAGCGGAATTGAATAGAAGAACAATAGTAATTGCATTAATACTCGAGGTACAGCAGAGCTCCACACCTTAATCTATGGTGTGTAGAAACTCCACCGTTGAAAATACATAAGAACAAGGTCTAAGCATGGCCGTGAGGCCAGCCTCCCAGTGATCAAAAGATTCAAAGATCTCAAGATGAAAATACAATAGTAAAAGGTCCTACTTATAGAAAACTAGTAGCCTAAGGTGTACAGAGATGAGTAAATGACATAAAAATCCACTTCCAGGCCCACTTGGTGTGTGCTTGGGCTGAGCAATGAAGCATTTTCGTGTAGAGACTCTCCTTGGAGTTAAACGCCAGCTTTTATGTCAGTTTGGGCGTTTAACTCCCATTTAGGTGCCAGTTCCGGCGTTTAACGCTGGAATTTCTTGAGGTGACTTTGAACGCCGGTTTGGGCCATCAAATCTTGGGCAAAGCATGGACTATCATATATTGCTGGAAAGCCCAGGATGTCTACTTTCCAACTCCGTTGAGAGCGCGCCAATTGGGCTTCTGTAGCTCCAGAAAATCCACTTCGAGTGCAGGGAGGTCAGAATCCAACAGCATCTGCAGTCCTTTTGAGTCTCTGGATCAGATTTTTGCTCAGATCCCTCAATTTCAGCCAGAAAATACCTGAAATCACAGAAAAACACACAAACTCATAAAGTCCAGAAAAGTGAATTTAACTAAAAACTAATAAAATATATAAAAACTAACTAGATCATACTAAAACATACTAAAAACAATGCCAAAAAGCGTACAAATTATCCGCTCATCACAACACCAAACTTAAATTGTTGCTTGTCCCCAAGCAACTGAAAATCAAATAAGATAAAAAGAAGAGAATATACTATAGACTCCAAATTATCAATGAAACTTAGCTCCAAATTAGATGAGCGGGACTAGTAGCTTTTTGCCTCCGAACAGTTTTGGCATCTCACTTTATCCCTTGAAATTCAGAATGATTGGCTTCTTTAGGAACTCAGAATCCAGATAGTGTTATTGATTCTCTTAGTTAAGTATGATGATTCTTGAACACAGCTACTTCATGAGTCTTGGCCGTGGCCCAAAGCACTCTGTCTTCCAGTATTACCACCGGATACATACATGCCACAGACACATAATTGGGTGAACCTTTTCAAATTGTGACTCAGCTTGCTAGAGTCCCCAATTAGAGGTGTCCAGGGTTCTTAAGCACACTCTTTTGCCTGGATCACAACTTATTCTTTTTCTTTCTTTTTCTTTTTCTCCCTTTTTTTTTCGTTTTTCTTTTTTTTTTTTTTGTATTCACTGCTTTTTCTTGCTTCAAGAATCATTTTTATGATTTTTCAGATCCTCAGTAACATGTCTCCTTTTTCATCATTCTTTCAAGAGCCAACAATTTTAACATTCATGAACAACAAATTCAAAGACATATGCACTGTTCAAGCATACATTCAGAAACAAAAAGTATTGTCACCACATCAAACTAATTAAGCTAGTTTAAAGATGAATTCGAAATCCTGTACTTCTTGTTCTTTTGTAATAAAAACAGTTTTCATTTAAGAAAGGTGATGGATTCATATTCATAGCTTTAAGGCATAGACACTAAGACACTAATGATCATAAGACACAAACATAGACAAACATAAGCATGAAAATTTCGAAAAACAGAAAAACAAAGAACAAGGAAATTAAAGAACGGGTCCACCTTAGTGATGGCGGCTTGTTCTTCCTCTTGAAGGTCTTATGGAGTGCTTAAGCTCCTCAATGTCTCTTCCTTGCCTTTGTTGCTCCTCTCTCATGATTCTTTTGATCTTCTCTAATTTCATGGAGGAGGATGGAATGTTCTTGGTGCTCCACCCTTAGTTGTCCCATGTTGGAACTCAATTTTCCTAGGGAGGTGTTTAGTTGCTCCCAGTAGTCTTGTGGAGGAAAGTGCATCCCTTGAGGTATCTCAGGGATCTCATGATGAGAGGGGTCTCTTGTTTGCTCCATCATTTTCTTAGTGATGGGCTTGAGGTCATGCCTTCTCAGTTGAACCGGCTTCCCTCTTGAACTTCTCTTCCATTGGGTGTCCTCTTCACAAATGTCTGTGAGGACTTGGTCCAACCTTTGATCAAAGTTGACCTTTCTTCATGGCCACAACTTCATGGAAGTGGTCTTGATGCACCCTTGAGATGAATCTCTCCATCTCTCATGACTCGGAGGTAGAAGCTTTTGCCTTCCCTTTCCTCTTTCTAGAGGTTTCTCCGGCCTTGGATGCCATAAATGGTTATGGAAAAACAAAAAGCAATGCTTTTACCACACCAAACTTAAAAGGTTTGCTCGTCCTCGAGCAAAAGAAGAAAGATGAGAGTAGAAGAAGAAGAAATAGAGGAGAGGGAGATGGCTTTGTGTTCGGCCAAGGAGGGGGAGAAATGGTGTTTAGGTGATGTGAAAATGAAGGAGTGAAGAAGGGTTTATGGGGAAGAGGTGTTGAGGTGATTGGTGAATGGGTGAAGAAGAAGAGAGAGGGTGGTGGGGTAGGTGGGGATCCTGTGGGGTCCACAGATCCTGAGGTGTCAAGGAAAAGTCATCCCTGCACTAAGTGGCGTTCAAAATCACGTTTTGAGCCATTTCTGGCGTTAAACGCCGGGCTGATGCCCATTCCTGGCGTTTAACGCCAGGTTCTTGCCCTTTTCTGGCGTTTAACGCCAGTCTGGTGCCCCTTTCTGGCGTTAAACGCCCAGAATGGTGCCAGACTGGGCGTTAAACGCCCAACTGCTAGCCTCACTGGCGTTTAAACGCCAGTGGGTTCTTCCTCCAGGGTGTGCTGTTTTTCTTCCTGTTTTTCATTCTGTTTTTGCTTTTTCAATTGATTTTGTGTCTTCTTATGATCATCAACCTACAAAATAACATAAAATAACAAGGGAAAATATATAAAATATAACATTGGGTTGCCTCCCAACAAGCGCTTCTTTAATGTCAGTAGCTTGACAGAGGGCTCTCATGGAGCCTCACAGATACTCAGAGCAATGTTGGAACCTCCCAACACCAAACTTAGAGTTTGAATGTGGGGGTTCAACACCAAACTTAGAGTTTGGTTGTGGCCTCCCAACACCAAACTTAGAGTTTGACTGTGGGGGCTCTGTTTGACTCTGATTTGAGAGAAGCTCTTCATGCTTCTTCTCCATGGTGACAGAGGGATATCCTTGAGCCTTAAACACAAAGGATTCTTCATTCACTTGAATGATCAGTTCACCTCCATCAACATCAATCACAGCCTTTGCTGTGGCTAGGAAGGGTCTGCCAAGGATGATAGATTCATCCATGCACTTCCCAGTCTCTAGGACTATGAAATCAGTAGGGATGTAATGGTCTTCAATCTTCACCAATACATCCTCTACAAGTCCATGAGCTTGTTTTCTTGAGTTGTCTGCCATCTCTAGTGAGATTCTTGCAGCTTGTACCTCAAAGATCCCTAGCTTCTCCATTACAGGGAGAGGCATGAGGTTTACACTTGACCCTAAGTCACACAGCGCCTTCTTGAAGGTCATGGTGCCTATGGTACAAGGTACTGAAAACTTCCCAGGATCTTGTCTCTTTTGAGGTAATTTCTGCCTAGACAAGTCATCCAGTTCTTTGGTGAGCAAAGGAGGTTCATCCTCCCAAGTCTCATTTCCAATAACTTGTCATTTAGCCTCATGATTGCTTCAAGGTATTTAACAACTTGCTCTTCAGTGACATACTCATCCTCTTCAGAGGAAGAATACTCATCAGAGCTCATGAAAGGCAGAAGTAAGTCCAATGGAATCTCTATGGTCTCATTTTGAGCCTCAGATTCCCATGGTTCCTCATTAGGGAACTCTGTGGAGGCTAGTGCACGCCCATTGAGGCCTTCCTCAGTGGCGTCCACTTCCTCTCTTTCCTCTCCAGATTCGGCCATGTTTATGGCTTTGCACTCTCTTTTTGGATTTTCTTCTGTATTGCTTGGAAGAGTACTTGGAGGGAGTTCAGTAATTTTCTTGCTCAGCTGTCCCACTTGTGCCTCCAAATTCCTAATGGAGGACCTTGTTTCAGTCATGAAACTTTGAGTGGTTTTGATTAGATCAGAGACCATGGTTGCTAAGTCAGAGGGGTTCTGCTTAGAATTCTCTGTCTGTTGCTGAGAAGATGATGGAAAAGGCTTGCCATTGCTAAACCTGTTTCTTCCACCATTATTGTTATTGAAACCTTGTTGAGGTCTCTCTTGATTCTTCCATGAGAAATTTGGGTGATTTCTCCATGAAGAATTATAGGTGTTTCCATAGGGTTCTCCTAGGTAATTCACCTCTTCCATTGAAGGGTTCTCAGGATCATAAGCTTCTTCTTCAGATGAAGCATCCTTAGTACTGCTTGGTGTATTTTGCATTCCAGACAGACTTTGAGAAATCAAATTGACTTGTTGAGTCAATATCTTGTTCTGAGCCAAAATGGCATTCAGAGTATCAATCTCAAGAACTCCTTTCTTCTGACTTGTCCCATTGTTTACAGGATTTCTTTCAGAAGTGTACATGAATTGGTTATTTGCAACCATTTCAATGAGTTCTTGAGCCTCTGTAGGCGTCTTCTTCAGATGAAGAGATCCTCCAGCAGAGCTATCCAAAGACATCTTGGATAGTTCAGAGAGACCATCATAGAAAATACCTATGATGCTCCATTCAGAAAGCATGTCAGATGGACATTTTCTGATCAATTGTTTGTATCTTTCCCAAGCTTCATAGAGGGATTCACCATCCTTCTGTCTGAAGGTTTGGACTTCCACTCTAAGCTTACTCAATTTTTGAGGTGGAAAGAACTTTGCCAAGAAGGCATTAACTAGCTTTTCCCAAGAGTCCAGGCTTTCTTTAGGTTGAGAGTCCAACCATATTCTAGCTCTGTCTCTTACAGGAAAAGGGAATAGCATCAGTCTGTAGACCTCAGGGTCAACCCCATTAGTCTTGACTGTGTCACAGATTTGCAAGAACTCAGCTAAAAACTGATGAGGATCTTCCAATGGAAGTCCATGGAACTTGCAATTCTGTTGCATTAGAGAAACTAACTGAGGCTTAAGCTCAAAGTTGTTTGCTCCAATGGCAGGGATAGAGATGCTTCTCCCATAGAAGTCGGGAGTAGGTGCAGTAAAGTCACCCAGCACCTTCCTTGCATTGTTGGCATTGTTGTTGTTTTCGGCTGCCATAGGTTCTTCTTCCTTGAAGAATTCGGTCAGGTCCTCAATAGAGAGTTGTGCCTTAGCTTCTCTTAGCTTTCGCTTCAAGGTCCTTTCAGGTTCAGGGTCAGCTTCAACAAGAATGCCTTTGTCTCTGCTCCTGCTCATATGAAAGAGAAGAGAACAAGAAAATGTGGAATCCTCTATGTCACAGTATAGAGATTCCTTGAGGTGTCAGAGGAAAAGAAAAGTAGAAGACAGAAGTAGAAAATTCGAATTTATCAAAGAAGATGGGGTTCGAATTTTGCATTAAGGAATAGTGTTAGTCCATAAATAGAAGGATGTGAAAAGAAGGGAAGTAATATTCGAAAATTAAGTAAAAAAAATTTTGAAAACATTTTTGAAAAACACTACTTGATTTTCGAAAATAAGAGTGGGAAAGAAATCAAATGATTTTTGAAAAAGATTTTGAAATTAGAAGTTAAAAAGATTTGATTGAAAACTATTTTGAAAAAGATGTGATTGAGAAGATATGATTTGAAAAACATTTTAAAAAAGATTTGATTTTAAAATTAATGACTTGCTTGACAAGAAAAGATATGATTCAAAAATTAAACCTTCCTCAACAGAAAAGGCAACATACTTGAAATTTTGAATCAAATCATTAATTGTTAGCAAGTCTCTTTGAAAAAGGAAAGAAATTGATTTTGAAAACATTTGATTGAAAAGATATGATTTGAAAAAGATTTGATTTTGAAAAACTTTGAAAACTTGAAAAAAAATTGATTTTGAAAACAAAATCTTCCCCCTTGTGCCATCCTGGCGTTAAACGCCCAGAATGGTATCCATTCTGGCGTTTAACGCCCAAAATGCTACCTTTTTGGGCGTTAAACGCCCAACCAGGTACCCTGGCTGGCGTTTAAACGCCAGTCTGTCCTTCTTCACTGGGCGTTTTGAACGCCCAGCTTTTTCTGTGTAATTCCTCTGCTGTATGTTCTGAATCTTCAGTTCCCTGTACTATTGACTTGAAAATAGAACCAAGATCAAATAAACAAGGCATGCAAGACACCAAACTTAAGATTAGACACTAGACTCAAGCAAGAAACATAAAGTATTTTTGGTTTTTATGATTTTAAAAATTTTTTGTGCTTTTTTCGAAAATTATATGGAAATAGAAAATAAAGGTTTCAGAATTCTCAATTTGAATTTCCAGGAATCATTGTAATGCTAGTCTAAGACTCCGGTCCAGGAATTAGACATGGCTTCACAGCCAGCCAAGCTTTCAAAGAAAGCTTCGGTCCAAAACACTAGACATGGCCAATGGCCAGCCAAGCCTTAGCAGATCATTGCTCCAATAGCAAGATTGATAGAGATCAACAAGCTATTGTGATGATCAGTTGAAACCTCGGTCCAATAAGATTAGACATGGCTTCACAGCCAGCCAGATTTCAGCAGATCACCTTGAAACACTAGAATTCATTCTTAAGAACTCTGAAGAAAAATACCTAATCTAAGCAACAAGATGAACCGTCAGTTGTCCATACTCAAGAACAATCCCCGGCAACGGCGCCAAAAACTTGGTGCACGAAATTGTGATCACTACTTTTACACAAAACAATCCTCGGTAATGGCTCCAAAGACTTGGTGCACAATACCATGGCATAAGCACAACTTCGCACAACTAACCAGCAAGTGCACTGGGTCGTCCAAGTAATAAACCTTACGCGAGTAAGGGTCGATCCCACGGAGATTGTTGGTATGAAGCAAGCTATGGTCACCTTGTAAATCTCAGTCAGGCAGACTCAAATGGGTATAGTGATAAACGAATAAAGCATAAAGATAAAGATAGAGATACTTATGTATATCATTGATGAGAGCTTCAGATAAGCGTATGAAGATGCCTTCCCTTCCGTCTCTCTGCTTTCCTACAGTCTTCATCCAATCCTTCTTACTCCTTTCCATGGCAAGCTCATGTAGGGTTTCACCGTTGTCAGTGGCTACCTCCCATCCTCTCAGTGAAAACGTTGCCTATGCTCTGTCACAGCATGGGTAATCAGCTGTCGGTTCTCGGTCAGGCCGGAATAAAATTCATCGATTCTTTTGCGTCTGTCACTAACGCCCCGCCTGCTAGGAGTTTGAAGCACGTCACAGTCATTCAATCATTGAATCCTACTCAGAATACCACAGACAAGGTTAGACCTTCCGGATTCTCTTGAATGCTGCCATCAGTTCTCGCCTATACCACGAAGACTCTGATCTCACGGAATGGCTGGCTCGTTTGTCAGGCGAGCACTCGGTTGTCAGGCGATCAACCATGCATCGTGTATCAGGAATCCAAGAGATATTCACTAAGCCTCGTATGCTTGTAGAACAAGAGTGGTTGTCAGTCACTTTGTTCATAAGTGAGAATGATGATGAGTGTCACGGATCATCACATTCATCAAGTTGAAGAACAGGTGATATCTTGGAACAAGAACAAGCGGAATTGAATAGAAGAACAATAGTAATTGCATTAATACTCGAGGTACAGCAGAGCTCCACACCTTAATCTATGGTGTGTAGAAACTCCACCGTTGAAAATACATAAGAACAAGGTCTAGGCATGGCCGTGAGGCCAGCCTCCCAGTGATCAAAAGATTCAAAGATCTCAAGATGAAAATACAATAGTAAAAGGTCCTACTTATAGAAAACTAGTAGCCTAAGGTGTACAGAGATGAGTAAATGACATAAAAATCCACTTCCAGGCCCACTTGGTGTGTGCTTGGGCTGAGCAATGAAGCATTTTCGTGTAGAGACTCTCCTTGGAGTTAAACGCCAGCTTTTATGCCAGTTTGGGCGTTTAACTCCCATTTAGATGCCAGTTCCGGCGTTTAACGCTGGAATTTCTTGAGGTGACTTTGAACGCCGGTTTGGGCCATCAAATCTTGGTCAAAGCATGGACTATCATATATTGCTGGAAAGCCCAGGATGTCTACTTTCCAACGCCGTTGAGAGCGCGCCAATTGGGCTTCTGTAGCTCCAGAAAATCCACTTCAAGTGCAGGGAGGTCAGAATCCAACAGCATCTGCAGTCCTTTTGAGTCTCTGGATCAGATTTTTGCTCAGATCCCTCAATTTCAGCCAGAAAATACCTGAAATCACAGAAAAACACACAAACTCATAGTAAAGTCCAGAAAAGTGAATTTTAACTAAAAACTAATAAAAATATAATAAAAACTAACTAGATCATACTAAAAATATACTAAAAACAATGCCAAAAAGCGTACAAATTATCCGCTCATCAAACTCCTCACAGTATTCTCCCAAGCAATACAGAAGAGAATCCAAAAGGAGAGTGCAAAGCCATTGACATAGTCAATATGGCCGAATGCACAAGGGAGGAGGAGGACGAAAATCCTAGTGAGGAAGACCTCCTGGGACGTCCCTCAAGCAAGAAGGAGTTTCCTATTAAGGATCCAGAGGAATCTGAGGCTCATACAGAGACCATAGAGATTCCATTAAATCTCCTTCTGCCATTCATGAGCTCTGAAGACTATTCATCCTCTGAAGAGGATGAAGATGTGACTGGAGAGCAAGTTGCTCAATATTTAGGAGCCATCATGAAGCTGAATGCCAAGCTGTTTGGTAATGAGACTTGGGAAAGTGAACCTCCTTTGCTCATTAATGAACTGGATACTTGGATTCAGAAAATTCTACCTCAAAAGAAACAAGATCCTGGCAAGTTCTTAATACCCTGTACCATAGGCACCATGATCTTTGAAAAGGCTCTGTGTGATCTGGGGTCAGGGATAAATCTATTGCCACTCTCTGTAATGGAGAAGCTGGGGATCATTGAGGTACAACCTGCCTTGTTCTCATTACAACTGGCAGACAAGTCATTGAGACAGGCTTATGGATTAGTAGAGGACGTTCTAGTAAAGGTTGAAGGCCTTTACATCCCTACTGATTTCATAATCCTAGACACTAGGAAGGAAGATGATGATTGCATCATCCTTGGAAGACCTTTCCTAGCCACAGCAGGAGCTGTGATTGATGTCAACAGAGGTGAATTAGTCCTTCAATTGAATGGGGAATACCTCGTGTTTAAGGCACATAGCCATCCCTCTGTGACAAAAGAGAGTAAGCATGAAGAGCTTCTCTCAGTTCAGAGTCAAGAAGAGCCTCCACAGTCAAACTCTAAGTTTGGTGTTGTGAGGCCACAACCAAACTCTAAGTTTGGTGTTCATACCCCATATCCAAACTCTAAGTTTGGTGTTGGGACCACACTTAAATCGACCTGATCACCTTGTGGCTCCATGAGAGCCACTGTCAAGCTATTGACATTAAAGAAGCGCTTATTGGGAGGCAACCCAATTTTATTTATCTAATTTTATTTTATTTTGTTTCTTTGTTATTTTTGTGTTTAATTAGGTACATGATCATGAGGAGTCACGAAAAAAATCAAAAAAATTAAAAACAGAGTCAAAAACAGAAGAAAAAAATTTTCACCCTGGAGGTAGCACAGACTGGCGTTCAACGCCAGTAAGGTGCATCTGGCCGGCGTTCAACGCCAGAACAGAGCACCATTCTGGCGCTGAACGCCAGAAACAAGCAACAACCTGGCGTTAAACGCTAGGAACGTGCACAGAGAGGACAAACTGGCGCTGAACGCCAGAAACAAGCATGAAACTGGCGTTCAACGCCAGAAACATGCATTACATGGGCGTTGAACGCCCAGAACATGCACCAATGGGCGTTTGAACGCCAGAATGATGCATGAAGGCATTTTACATGCCTATATGGTGCAGGGATGGAATTCCTTGACACCTCAGGATCTGTGAACCTCACAGGATCCCCACCTACCTCGCCCTCTCTCTCTCCATTCATGGTCATCCCTTCTATTTTTCATTCACCACTCACTCTTTCCCACAAACCCCACTCACCTTCAAAATTCAAACTTCTCCTTCCCACCCAATCCCACCCATATAGCCAATTCCATCTCCCCTCACTCTCCTCCATTTTCTTCTTCTTCTTCTTCTCTTCTTTCTTCTCTTGCTCGAGGGCGAGCAATATTTTAAGTTTGGTGTGGTAAAAGCATAACTTTTGTGCTTTTCCATTACCATTAATGGCACCTAAAGCCAGAGAAACCTCAAAGGGAAGACAAAAAGCTTCCACCTCTGAGTCATGGGAGATGGAAAGACTAAATATAAGCCGTCATAGCTCAGTGGTAGAACATGTGGCTGCAAATCAAGAGATCCCGGAGATACCTCAGGGGATAAATTGTCCTCCACACAAATATTGGAAGCAACTAAGGATAGAAACACCAAAATTACTATGAATCATTCAACAGAAGCAAGGAAGAGACATAGAGGAGCTCAAAGAGCACCATTGGACCTTCAAGAAGGCGCCACCCTCACTCAGGTGGATTCATTCCTTGTTCTTTATTTCTTTCTATTTTTCGGTTTTTAGTATTATATTTATCTATGTTTTGTGTCTTTATTTCATGATCATTAGTATGTAACCATGCCTTAAAGCTATGAATAAAATCCATTACTCCTTCACCTTTCTTAAAAGAAAAATGTTTTAATTCAAAAGAACAAGAAGTACATAAATTTCGAATTTATTATTGAATTTAATTTAATTATATTGATGTGGTGACAATACTTTTTGTTTTCTGAATGAATGATTGAACAGTGCATATGTCTTTGGATATTGTTGTTTATGAGTGTTAACATTGTTGGTTCTTGAAAGAATGATGAACAAAGAGAAATGTTATTGATGATCTGAAAAATTCATGAAATTGATTCTTGAAGCAAGAAAAAGCAGTGAAAAAAAAAATAGGCTAAAAAGAGTATATAGAAAAAGAAGGAGCAATAGAAAAAGCCAATAGCCCTTAAAACCAAAAGGCAAGGATAAAAAGGATCCAAGGCTTTGAGCATCAATGGATAGGAGGGCCCAAGGAAATAAAATCCAGGCCTAAGCGGCTAAATCAAGCTGTCCCTAACCATGTGCTTGTGTCATGAAGGTCCAAGTGAAAAGCTTGAGACTGAATGGTTAAAGTCGTGATCCAAGGCAAAAGAGTGTGCTTAAGAGCTATGGACACCACTAACTGGGGACTTTAGCAAAGCTAAGTCACAATCTGAAAAAGGTTCACCCAGTTATGTGTCTGTGGCATTTATGTATCCGGTGGTAATACTGGAAAACAAAGTGCTTAGGGCCACGGCCAAGACTCATAAGTAGCTGTGTTCAAGAATCAACATGCTTAACTAAGAAAGTCAATAACACTATCCCAAATTCTAAGTTCTCCAGAGACGCCAATCCCTCTAAACTACAAAGGAAAAAGTGAGATGCCAAAACTGTTCAGAAGCAAAAAGCTACAAGTCCCGCTCATTTAACTATAATTAATATTCATTGATATTTTGGAATTTATAGTATATTCTCTTCTTTTATCCTATTTGATTTTCAGTTGCTTGGGGACAAGCAACAATTTAAGTTTGGTGTTGTGATGAGCGGATAATTTATACGCTTTTTGGCATTGTTTTTAGGTAGTTTTTAGTAAGTTCAAGCTACTTTTAGGGATGTTTTCATTAGTTTTTATGTTAAATTCACATTTCTAGACTTTACTATGAGTTTGTGTGTTTTTCTGTGATTTCAGGTAAATTCTGACTGAAATTGAGGGACTTGAGCAAAACTCTGAAAAAGGCTGACAAAAGGACTGCTGATGCTGTTGGAATCTGACCTCCCTGCACTCGAAATGGATTTTCTGGAGCTACAGAACTCCAATTGGCTTGCTCTCAACGGCGTTGGAAAGTAGACATCCAGGGCTTTCCAGCAATATATAATAGTCCATACTTTATTCGAAGAATGACGACGTAACTTGGCGTTGAACGCCAAGTACATGCTGCTGTCTGGAGTTAAACGCCAGAAAAACGTCATGATCCGGAGTTGAACGCCCAAAACACGTCATAACTCAGAGTTCAACTCCAAGAGAAGCCTCAGCTCGTGGATTGATCAAGCTCAGCCCAAACATACACCAAGTGGGTCCCGGAAGTGGATTTATGCATCAATTACTTACTCATGTAAACCCTAGGAGCTAGTTTATTATAAATAGAACTTTTTACTATCATATTATCATCCTGGATTGTATTTTGAATCTAGTGATCACGTTTTGGGGGCTGGCCTCTCGGCCATGCCTGAACCTTGTACTTATGTATTTTCAGCGGTGGAGTTTCTGCACACCATAGATTAAGGGTGTGGAGCTCTGCTGTACCTCAAGTATTAATTCAATTCTATTTTCTTTTATTCAAATCTCTCTTATTCTTATTCCAAGATATTCATTCGCACCCAAGAACATGATGAATGTGAATGAGTAAATAACCCTCATTATCATTCTCACTTATGAATGCGCGTGATTGACAACCACTTCCGTTCTACATGCAACTGAGCTTGAATATGTATCTCTTAGATTCCCCAACAGAATCTTCGTGGTATAAGCTAGATAGATGGCGGCATTTATGAGGATCCGGAAAGTCTCACCTTGTCTGTGGTATTCCGAGTAGGATCCTGGGAATCCGGAAAGTCTCACCTTGTCTGTGGTATTCCGAGTAGGATTCCGGTAATGAATGACTGTGACGTGCTTCATACTTGCAAGTGCTGGGCGTGATGACAAGCGCAAAAGAATCAAGGGATTCTATTCCAGTAGGCGCAGGAACCAACCAGTGATTAGCCGTGCTGTGACAGAGTGCGTGAGCGTAGTTTTCACTGCGAGGATGGGATGTAGCCTTCGGCCAAGTGATGCCTCCAGACGATTAGCCATGCGAGTGACAGCCGCAGAGGACCATTTTCCCGAGAGGATAGAAAGTAGCCATCGTCGAACAGTGAACCCCTATACACAGCTTGCCAGGGAAAGGAGTAAGAAGGATTGAGTTGAAGCAGTAGGAGAGCAGGCGTCCTTGAGCCATACAGTATCTCCATATGCTTATCTGAAATTCCTACCAATGAATCTGCATAAGTATCCCTTTTATTATTTCTTTTTATTATTTGATTTTCTAAATTCCATAATTTTATCTGCCTAACTGAGATTTACAAGGTGACCATAGCTTGCTTCATACCAACAATCTCTGTGGGATCGACCCTTACTCACGTAAGGTTTATTACTTGGACGACCCAGTACACTTGCTGGTTAGTTGAACGGAGTTGTGAATTTAACCAGTGCCATAAGAAAGCCTTCATCTCAAAATAGTTAGAACATGGATCACAATTTCGTCCACCAATCCACATTCTCCTTCAGAAGGCATACCATTTAAGGCAGATATCTCCATCAGAGTGAAACCTATCATCCCATAAGAAAAATGAAAATTATTAGTAGCAGGACACTAGAAATACAAGCTAGCTCTTAAGAGAGGTGGAGTATATGATAGGTCAAAGGTGGCTAGCTTAAGAGATGAAGAAATTCCTACAAATTTTCATACGATTTTGTAAGTAGTAGCTAATCTCAACATCCATGTCGAAAGTAGAGAACTAGACTCTTTTGGAGGAACAGTTCTAAATACTCGCCTAACAAAGTAAGAAGCCTTAGAAATGCTCAGGTGGGGATGGAAAGAAGGAAGAAATGGATGTAATTTGTTCTTAGGTGAAAAGAGGCCTTATAAATGAATATAAGACACCAGTAACCTTAAAAGAAAGGAATACATGGCTTCTCCATAGCTCTGTGGTCTCAATGTTTAGATTGGGGGCTCTTAGGCTTCCATCATCATTATAAAATTAGGACACATTCGCTAACAATGGAGGAGGAGGAATGATTTGAACATCATCTTCGTCCTCATGTCGTTGAGAAGATTCATTGATTGCGGTAGCTACACCAGATGCAGCAGCCATGGTTGACAGAACAATAGAGGAAGTGACCGTGGCGGCAGTGGTTGTAGAGGTGGAAAACACAGTAGTACTAGAGGGTGAGCAGATTGTTGATGGGTTGATTGAGAATCCATGGAAATGGTTGAAAGAAATCTCGGAGAGGAAAGAAACTTTTTGAGAAAAATGAGAAATGATAAAAATAAATAGGGATCAACAAAGTAATAATACCTTTAAGAGGATTTGAAATTAAAGAAACAATGAAAGGCTCATCAAAGTCCATATGGAACGTTGTGTATTCCCAAAAAAATGCACGTGCCATTTTAAAAACTGTGTAACTGTCTTTTCAAATTCTGAATTTGAAAAGTAGCACATGATCAGGACATGGCATGTAAAACTTATCATTTTTCTAAAAATGATAAGTTTTAAGGGGCAATTTGTTAATACAAAATTTTAATTGATTGAAAACTCGACCATGATAGAGCAGAATATCGACTATGAGAAGAGTCGAGTCGAGAAGGACCTAGGTTGAAATTTGATAATTGCACATGATTTTATCTGGTAGCACTATACAGAACGTAGAGTTTGGAGACCAAGGTAAAAGCAAAGACATGGTGTAACACCTTACCACACAAAGCCTTATGCTTAAGCCGTAGAACAGAGATGGTGAGGTATTACGACTTTTAAGAGTTTATATATATATATATATATATATATATATATATATATATATATATATATAGTTGAAAGAATTCGTAACTAGGAGCCTTGAAGAAAAGCTTAAGCAAAAAACCGGAAAAGAAAAAGCGCATCATACATGTAAACGGATAGCCAGATAGAAAAGAAAGGATAAAGCTTATATACATAAAGAGCAGGATATCAAAAGATACAAAATATCAAGTTCTAGACTCGACCTGCGAAGCCAAGGCCGGTCGGGGTATAATACATATATATACAACCCAAAATATCCCAAAACAGAAAACTGACAACCTATTTCTCCAAGCCACCTCTAAGAGGGTCAAACATAAAATATATACAGAGAAAAATCTATATACATATATACATAGCATAAGTACAAAACACAACATCCCAAAATAGAACTTTGCTTGCTTAGGAGATCTGCAGACGCTCAGCGAGATGCCTCTCGACTTGCATCTGAAAAACGACAACATATGTATGAAATGAGAACCGGGGTTCTCAACATGGTAAAGGTGCCAACATAGGTAATATATAAGGTCCTGAGAAAGCTAGAGGCAATCATAGAACTTCGACACTCAGATTTAAACTTAAAGAAGTATATTAAACTAGAAATTCGGGAATCTATTTGTGGATTCTGGTTCTAATCTAGCTCTTCACCTTCTGTCAATCCAAACCGAACTATCCTCAGCGTCACCTCCGCCAGCATGAGGAATCTCTCAATTGTAAAGACATACAAGACAAACAAAGAAAGCACAGATAGGATGTAATTACGGCAAGTAGAATAAATAGCAGATAAGCAGATAAGCAAACCAAAATAATGCACACTCAAGCAAAACATACAAATTTACATGATGTATGCATGTCCTATGGCTGATGAGCTCATCTGACAGTTATACAGTGAAACCCGACATGTCTAGTAGCTAACCCGGACATTGTCTCTCTGCTGTGCACAAATATTTCAGCACATTGGTTGACCGTTAGAGGGAGAGTGTCATATCACCATTAGAGGGAATAAGTGCCCTGTCACCATACAACCAGAGAGAAATTATAAACATACTCATCAGCAATAATCGTGAATTATGTCTCATTCATCATATTCATTATCAATCATGTCTCATTCATCATTTACAACATTTCATCAAGTCCATTATTCACTTCTCAAATCCCCTTTGATACCAAAACTAGCTCCATCAATACCTTTACCCTTATTATGTAGCCTAAAACCTAGCTATTAAACCTTAAACAAATTTTTCAGAGGTTTGGAAAATTAGAGGAATAATTGATAGTACCAACATTGTGAATTTCCATCAAAGCAGTGGTTTTGGAGATTTACGAGCTTGCTGGGAAGGTCAAACAATAAAAATAGAACTTTTGCATAAAACAAGGCATCGTGCGTATGCATCATGCATGCGTGTGCACGCACCACCAACTTTCTTAATGTGTGCGTACGCATCACCAAACGAACTTCCCATGCCTGTGCGTATGCATCATAGTGTTCGTACGTACAATTTGCAAAATTCCCAGGGTGTGCATACGGACACCCCCTCGTGCGTACGCATGAGCTTATCTACATGCTCTGGACCATGCGTGCGCACGATAGCGTGTGTACACACGCACACCAGAAATCCTGGTTTTCTGCAACTTAGCCAAATTCAACTTTTTGAACCTAACTTCCGACGTCCATAACTTTCTCTACAAAACTCCAATTTCCACAATCTTTAAACCGTTTTAAAACTCTTAAAATTATCTTCAATTTGAAACAAAGTCCACTTAAATCCAAAATGCGAGGCTCAAGTTATGGTTCTACGAAGTTGGTTAAAAATATATTTTTACCGAAAGAGTCCGAAACCTCCATTTTCAAAATCCTCAATTTCAAACCAATTGCTTTACAATTAAAACAGCCCCACAGCTCCAAAAATCATATTCACATATTTTTGAAACACCTCTCATCATCTCAACATACAATTTCATCAATACACTGAAAAATTTTTAATCCAACACAATCACACCAAGCTTCATTTACTGTACCTATCCGGACTCACCGGTGTCGGCCTTCGGCCCAAAATTTCTCCTACTTGTCGTCATAGTCATTATGAATCACAACCTCACCAACCATCATCAAGGCTCATATCACATTATTATCATCAACAAAATTTCAATTAAATTCACATATATATACATAATAATTCCATTATACACATCATACACCACCATATATATATATATATATATATATATATATATATATATATATATATATATATCCATATTACTCATCACATACATAGATACATATAACCCATAAAGTTTAACAATTCAACACATTTAAACTTATCCTGTAGCATCTAGCCTAAGTTCTCACACAAAATTATAAATTAACTACGAGAAACAAAAATCATACCTTGGCCGATTCCACCCTAAGCCACAAACGCCAAAAATTCTCTTCTCCACAAGCCTCAAGGTCTTCACGTCAACTCAACTAGCTTACATCCACAACAACTTTGTTCCAAATCACCACTTTGACTCTAATTTCATATGATTTCAATCTAATACCACATAATTTCATATATAGCCACAATTTTAATGCCTAGCCTTATAAAAGTCAAAGGAATATAAATTTCTCACCTTATCCACAGGTGATTTATACGAAACTCAATAATTTTTCATCACTAGAGTATATCTAAATCATCAAGAATACCAAATCCCTCAACATATAATACCCAAAATCACGAAATTGAAGAGGGTGAAAATTGGGCACAAAATCTCAAATTCCATACCACTTTGTTTGGATGGTTTCAAAGAAAATTCTGAGACGAACGCGTGGCCACTGACGATTCGTCAATCAGAGCTCTGAATTAAAAGTTACGTGGAATTGAATTTAGGAACTAAAATTTGGGGATTAGGTTTTTGGTTCCTTGAGCGCCCTTCTCTCTTCAACGTGTATTTGCTGAATGAATGGAAAAAGTGGAGATTTCAATTAAGTGTGATGTGGTTTTGTTGGTTGGGCTTGGGCCTAATATAGGTCCGATTTAGCCGGTTTAATTTATTAGTTCGGTTTTGGACTAAAATATTTAAAATTAATATTAAAATTCGTATTTTTATTATTTTTACTTTCTTAAATTATAAAATTTAATTTTTCTAATTTTTTTGAATAATAATTAATTTATTAATTTCTAGGAATTTACACGTGGGGTGTCCACTTTGGAGAAGAAGGTCCTTCTCAGTTAAGACAAGGTCATAGGTTGTGAGAACCTGAGAAAAAAAAAGGGAAGCTAGATCGTAAGAGAGAAGTATTTTGAAGTCCACCCTTATAATCTATAAATAGAAAAATTTTGGAAGGGTTAAGGGACTTCAACCTGAGCACTTCATCATCACACAAAATTTTACAAAATCCAAGTCACACTGAAACTAAGAAGAACTATAGAATATAAGTGCTTGTGAGTGTCTGAAGTCAACTTTTTAAATTTATTTCCTTTGTTTTTTTTTCTTTGAATATTTATCTTCTTTTCTTCAAGAGTTCTATTTTTCTTTTATTTTTTATTTCTCTTTCCTATTTATTTAAAATTTTTATTTATTATATATATATGTGTGTGTTTTTTTTTTCTTTTATTGTAATTCTTTACATTATTTGTCACAATTTTACTAAGTCTTTGATATGTATTTCTTGCAAGTGATCATTCGACACATATATTAAGTAAATTCCGAGTTGAGTCCACTCTTTTAAGAAGAGTTATATTTGTTCTTTAAATTGAAATCTTGATACAATTTAATTCGGCACTATGTCGAAATTACAAAAAATCAAGGGAAACAAATACACTATAAGACATTGTTGTCAAATTCTCTGAGTTAACTTGTAAATTCGTACGAGTTCACAAGTTTAGGTAGTGGAATCGAGTTAACTCGGACATAAACTCGTTTTTTAGTAGACTCAGGTAGACTCGAGTGAACTCGTATAAACTCGGGAGATCGAATTGCGAGTTTGCTTTGGGTGCCAATTTTGGCTAAAAATGACGTAATTTGGGCAAAAAAAAAAAAGAATAACGTTATATGTTATGCTAACCCAATAACACGTAACCCTAAATGACTAAATCCCTAATCACTCTTCTCTCAGTTCTCTCCCTCTCTATCGTTTTCTCACACTTCAATCCTCGTCGTCATTCACCGTCGATTGCTTGTGTCCTAGAACAGTTGTACGTCGCTCTCTACTCTCACTTCTCAGTGCTCTGCTTCTTACCATAGCTAGGTTTTGCTTCAAACCTCTGCCATCCACCACGCTGGTTCGTTCGTCTCATTGCCACTATTTATCATGTCCTCTGCGACTCTGCAGTTCATCACGCTACCGTTGTTTGTTCGTGCATCGTTCGTTCATTCATCCATCATTCGTGTATAATTCCACTGTGCTATCGTTGTTGGCCCGTGCCTCTTACCTCTATTGTGCTTTGCTGTTGCTCACCATTTCTCACTCTTTGCGTCTGCATCGTGACTCCATCTCTGCACTACACGAGCACAATTGTGCTGCATCTCTACTCGGTTTTGTGCTGGTTCTTTGTCGGCCATTCCAGGTTCGCAGCTAAGTGTTGTGCTTTTGTTCCATTCAAGTATTTTTTTTCTAAATTTTATTGCTTGTCTTTTATGTAGTTTGAAAATTTAGACAGTTAATAAATTATAGTGCTTTGATTATGGTTCAACTTCAATGTTCATGGTTGTTATTTAGGGATAACATAGAAAATTAACAGTTAAGAACAACTTATAGTTGATAACTAAATTAGGGACATAGTGTTCATTTAGGGACAACCTTGGTAATTTGATTATTTGAGGTACCAAATTTTTGAGAATGTTGCTTAAAGAAAATGATAAATGAAGATTTTGATGAAGACGATAAAGATGTTATTGATGTCATGAAAGATAAAGATATTGGAGGATTTCAATTTAATTTTATTAGAAGTTTAGATCTTTTAGTTGTGTGCGTTATATGTTGTACTAATTGCATAAATATAATTGTAAGGGATTTGAACTTGTGTTCTAAAATACTAGTTATAATTTATGCTACTACTTTAATTTATTATGTGCTTTAAATTTGATATTGTTAATTTTAAATGGCTAGAATTAAGTATATATATATTTTGAAAAAATTTTGTAATACAAATTTACGAGTTAACTCACGAGTCGAGTTTAGGTTAGTTTCACGAGTTTACTTAGACTCGCCAGTTAACCTTGCTACAAGGTTAGTACATACTTTTACAAGAAGCAAGTAAAACAAAGCTAGAAGCAAACAAGCCTGATTATTGAAAGGGTACTGCTGGTCAGGTTGATTCCAAACACAAAAAGTCCTGGCAGTCCACAGGGGCCTTTCTTGTCAACAGCCAAAATAATCTGCAGAGGTATAATCAAGTCCTAATCAAAGTATAATCTCACTCATTTCGTTCATTTATAACTACTCAATTATTCGCAGCCAAAGTTTATCCAAAAGGTAGCCTTGGCCTTCTGATTTGTTATTCTTTATGTTGCGTAATGTTGCGGACCATTATAATTTTGACAATTTTTAAACACGTACACGATGTCTGTTGTTTTCTGCCATTCGTACACATAGATAGCATGATTTTATAATCTGTTGCGTGTATCATACTTTTATTTGTATACTGTATTTATACTCTACTACCTGTAATCAAGCTTCTACCGATCGAAGATATTCTAAATTATTGTACCCAGCTTTGGCGTAATTTGGTTCCTTGAACTGGACTTAATTAATTATATACTTAGGTATTAGTAAAACAAGTGACGCGATTCCCGCATTATTTTGACTGCTGAATTTGTATCGTTGCCGCAGATGCATTGTATGGTAGTTCAGTAGTTGTAGCAGCTTTGAGCAGTGTACATTGTCTAATATTCTCCTTCCTTTGATTCCTGGTCCTTTTACGTTAATTATCATTAATTCACTATGGCGTATCTATTATTTGACATTTTTATTGTTTAATATGTATGATTATAATAAAGGAAAAGTCACGTTAATATTATTTGGTATAGTTTTTTAAATATGTTTTTAATTTTTTGAAAAATTGTTTAAGAACTTTTGAAGTTCTCCTTTTCAAAAACTATTTTATTGTTCTTATTTATAAAGTATTTTTAATATAAATTTTTATAAAAAAAATTTAATTAAATTATTTATCCAAACTGACCCTAAAATACTTTGTTTCTTCAAAAAATGGTTTCAGATTCAAATTATAGAAATAGTATATTTTTTGGGTATAACTGTATAAGTACATATATTAAGAATGATGTTTAAAAAAAAAATTAGACACCAAACATATCTCGATCTCATTTATTTATACTAATTGACAGATATAGTCGCCCCTAAATGTGTGTGGATCGCGTAGAGTGCAATGCAATTGGCAAAATTGTACCACGAATGCATTATGCTACGCATATGCATTTCACATTAATAAACGACGTAAGCTCTTGACCAACCACACATTGTATATATGTACATAAAAAAAATAGTATCATACTCAATTACTTTTCCTCGTATTTAATTTCGAAAGAGAATTTGTGAGGTTGATTAAACGTGGAAAGAAAATTGCACTTGTGTAAGGAAGAAAACCACATTATAAGATAAATAAATAGAAATTAAAATATCATAACAAGCTTTGCAGTCATAACAGAATAGCGACGTTATCGCAAAAAAATTCCAACTTCGAAGTAATATATGAGTAGTAATAAGTAATTAATGCGTTACTCCTTTTTTTTTATTTTAAAAAAAATTATAACAAACTTCCATGAGTTTAGATCGTTTAAACTTTAAAGTGAATAGATTGATAAAGTGATAAAAGAGATTAATCGTCATTAAATTTATAATTTTAAATTTAATTATCTTAATTTAAAAGTAATTAATCCTACATTATATTACCTTACTATTTCTCTCATTTTTAAAATAATTTTCTTTTAGTCACCAAAAAAAATAATTTTCTTTTGAGCAGACATTTTAAAAGAACTTAATCTAACTTCTATGCACAAAACACGAAATTCCAATCATAGATGGCTGCGGGGCCAATCTTGATAATTGTGGCAGCCATGGACCAATGATATGATGATCCAAAGTCCGAACAACGAAAATGTCTTATCGAAACTAAAGAGTTCACTCAAAAACATGGAAGAGGGAAGATTCCTTAAAAACGACAACGTTTCCATACATTTTGAGAAACCGCATAGCTGGACTCAACAAATGAACAATGGGCCAACGCAAAAAAGAGTGCGTGAAGATTGAGATGAGAGAAAGGTGAATTTTGAAGGGATGAGAAGAAAGAAGAGTGGGTTTGGATTTAGAAAGAGAGAGGTGGGAATGAAAAAGTTAGCTTGAGTTGAAAGTTTTCTTCTTGCCTAACAAACTGTTTATTTTACAATTTACCAGTCATTGTCACGTTATTAAATGTCCTTATCTTAATATCATTGACTATTTATATATGTATTATTATTATGTAACATTGTACACACATTACACAATTGCACATGTCTTGCTCCTCTGTCCAACAATTCCCTTTCCCTTTTTATCCGTGTCTGTGTTTCACATATTTCCGCATTCAATCTCTTCTTCATTCTGGTGAGGAATTGCATTTTGATACTCTTGTTCTTCTCCAATATCTAGGTACTATCTTTAACTGTCTCTCTCCCTCCCTCCCTCTCTCTCTCTCTCTGAAATATATTATTATATTATTATAATTAAAGTGCATAGTGACTCAATTATTGGACACGGGAGTATAATATAGGAAAACTTTTTGAATCTATCAATACACTAATATTTTAGTCATTTTTAACGGTTGATTTTAATTATAAAAAAATATATATAATTAAAATTAAGGGTTAAAATTTACTGAAATATTAATATTCCGGTATACTTGAAAGCTTTCTGTTAGTATAATATGATTATATGAAGAGAAATTGGCCATGTAGCAAGAGCTATATATGGCTTAATGCAGCTAGCTAGTTTCTCACTTTGTACTTATATCAGCATAGATTTGTAAATTCGTTATGAAAAAATGGAAAACCTATTATCACACTATCAGATGATGCGATCTAGAGAATTCACCTTTACTTAATTTCGGAAAACATGGTGAATTAGTTGTAAGATATAAGTAAAAAAGTTCTGATCGCTTTTGTCAAATGTGGTCTTTGAAACTGATTTCAGTTTTGCGCAGGATTTTCCCATTTCTTATAGTTCGGGTGAAGATCACAGATAGATAATAGTTGGAAATAAGTTTTTCTCTTTGGCATGGAGAGAAGACCATCTCCTCTGGTTGACCAAACATGCACGTCGCGAATGTTCGGAATTTTTAATTTTCTTGGAGGTCATTTCAGCAGAAAATTGGTTTTCAGTGCGAGGCATTTGAGTAGAGATGGCACTGGTAAGAGTTATAATTTGCACATAATTTCATTTTTTAATTTCCTGAAGATGAGGAACTATATGTCTACAACTTTGCTACTCTAAAATCTGGCATTTCTGCTTTTTGTATCTCAGATGCAGGAAACACAAGCAACAGAAGTAGCTCAAGTGAGCTTAGTGCAGTTGATGAAAAGTACCCTCACATTGGTGTAAGTTCTGATCATGCATAAATTGAGGATCCAGCAACTAATTTCATGAAAAATGTTTCATACATCATAAAGTTATGAATTAAGCTTTAGAGTTGCATGTTAATTTATAATTATATTACCACTGATGAAAGAGTTCTTCTGACTACAGGTAAATTCCAGAAGAAGAGATTATGGTTGTAAAAGTGTCAGTTGTGTGGAGAATGCTCAGATGGCGGCAGATCAAGGAAATAAAGTGACAAAGATGACTATTGATCCAAAATTTGTCAATAAAAACTATCTAAGCAAACAAGGTGCAGAATGTCAACCTGATCAACTCTTGGATGCTTTACAGATATTATACTCAAACAAAGAGCTTTTCCTAAAACTTCTACAAGATCCAAACTCTCTGCTGGTGAAACAGATAAGTGGTTTACAGAGTTCTCAAGTTAATAAATATCAAAACAGTAATGGAAGAAAATCTGGAAAGCCAGTTAAATCTTCCTTTGATAGACATGATTCCGGTTCAAATATTGAGCCGGAACTTCCTGAGAAAATAGTGGTTCTGAAACCTACCACAAATAAGGAGAAAAATTCTGCTGCCACTAGATTTGATAGTCCATGGCTGCATTCTCATCGAAGCTTGATTCATAATCCACAAAATGCAAAGTTTTCACATTTTCCACTTGGTCATATAAAGAGGAAGTTGAGATACGTCATGAGAGCAAGGCGAAAAGAACAGAAAACTGATGGAAAGCCTGAAAATGATCCCTGTGGTTGCAAGTCCTTGCAAGATGGCAAAATATTAAAAGAATTGAAAAGTGTGGGAAATTCACTTGAGACTTCCCCTTCAATTTATGAGAAAAGGTTCAAAGATTCTGAATTGTGCATAGGAGAGGAGGATGCTTCGGTTAGCGAAAGTTGCAATAGGATGACAGGTGATGCTTCAGTCAGCCCTTCGGAGCAAAATACACTGAACATGCCTGTTAAAGATAGGAAAAGTCTATCTGTAAGGAGAAAGGAGCATCTTCCTAACTTTGAGTCCATATCAAGCTTGCAAAGGTACTACAATCATGGTTATATCACTGAAGGGATGAGATACTTGGACAACTATCAAATGGACCACAGAACCAAGTTGGGGCTTCAAAAAGAAAGGGCAAATGGTTGTTCCGTTAGATTTTTGGGACATAAAAATGCACCAAGAGATACCATTAAGACATTTAGTGATAAGTTGAAGCCTTTTGGTACTGATATTAGAACCGAAGAGAGTCTTCCTGGAGGTGATCTACATGCACAGTCTGATAATCCTAGAGGTATGCTAAAACTTTTTATTTGAACCTTATTGGCAAATTATATATATATATATATATATGCTTTGAGAAGCTTATAAAATCTTGTTTTGATCCATTTAAGAGAGAAATTAAGATGTGTTCTTCTGAATCAGATGATGGATATAATGACAGTCCAACTCTCAACTCGGATAAAAGTAATTCAACCGGAGAAATTGAGCATTTTCAAGTAAGTTTCTTCTTACGTCTTTGACAATCTCGTTGAAACGACATAGAGATGCTAAGTTCTATCTTCTTACATCTATCAATTATTCACATCTTTTATTTTTCATCCTTAATATGAATATTGAAGTTCGATGTTTATTAGGATTCACATCCAGAGATCCAAATTCTGTCCTTTCCACCCAAAGTTGTTTCATCAAGCCCATTTTCCACTGAAAGAATAGAAGAAAGGACTGAATCTGTTGTTGAGCATTCCACATTACAACCAGGTATTTTTATTTATTTATTTATTTGTCGAGAGATATATTCAACTCTACTTTCTTGTTCTCTCTGTTATCAAAGCCAGTTCATGATTTAGGAATTATTGCAGATGAATATCTGGTACAAGCAGTGCACGAACAAATCGAAGATAACCATTTTGCAGAACTTGTAAGATCCTCCTTAAATGGAACAAACAATCTAGCCTCCTCCAAGGACATGTTGGACTGCTCAAGGGAAATTGTTAAGGTTTTCGGCTTGAAATGGGATGAACTCGTGATGAAGTGCGAATCAGCCGATATGCATGATCCATCCACATTTGATGAACTGAAAGGATCGATGGGTCAACTTTCTTGCAATGCAATCTTGCTTGACTGTGTCATTCAAGCATTCATGGAAGTATATCAGAATTGTGGTTTCCCATTTAACATTGCAAGGAAAAATCCACACTTCCAAGCATATTTTGCAAAGAAAATTCTTGCTCAAGAGATTGCTGAAGTGATTAAATTGCATTTTGTGCCTCATCCATCACAAATAACATTAGACCAGCTGGTTGGAAAGGACTTAGAAAGAAGTGAATCTTGGCTAAATATTCAAGTTGATATAGAACATATTGTGAAAGAAGTGGAGGAAGATGTGCTTGAAGATTTGGTATTGGAAATGGTATCTGAGATGGACATCAGAGACTTGAAAACTTTGCATGAACATCAAACAAAGCATAAAGGAAAATAATGTTAGTTTTTTTTTGGAATAAATCATACATGTGGTGAGTTGCGCATCCTGAGATAGTGAGATATAATTAAACTTGTATAGTATAAAGGACGTTATAATCTTTGCACCATTAGATTTATTCTCGAATTTTATGATTGTACTCTTGTCTAGAAAAATATCTTGAGTCTCAGATGTAATTTAATATATTATATATGAAATTTTTTAGGATAAAATAGAATGTAGATAATCTATTTCAATATCTTATTTTGTATTACTTGTATGTATTTATTTGCGTTTCCAAAATAACACTAGGCTTGAAGTTCCGAAAAAGAAAACGAAGTTATAGAAAGTTTATGAAATTCTCAGCTAAAAAAGAAAGACTTCAACCAAACCCAATTGATAATTTAATCATTACGTTTCAAATAAATTAAGTGCTTATATTTAGTTTGTAATACTTGGTTCATCTTCTAAACATGAGAATGAACCAATGATAATGATAACAGATAGTCTGATACTTGAGATTGATGAAAAGCATACAATTTTCAGCAAAGTAAACCAAAAAAAGCACACCTTCACCTTAAAAATAACCACTTAAATGAAGACATTGCTTCTGTCTTCCGCTGAAGTCCTTCCTCTGATTCTAGCAAGTGTCGAAATCAAATGCTTTAGTTAAAGGAGGATTTGCTTCTAAATTTGGGTTTGGTTTTAATTGTATTAAACCGTATTGAATTAAACCGTTGGTTCAAATTATATGGTCTAAATTTAAAAATATCAATATAATTTTAGATTAATATTTATGCCAATAAATTTACTTGATCTTTTTTTTTCCTTCAATAATAGAAATAGAGAAACTAAAGAATCAGTTATAGTTTATATATCTAAATAGAAATAAATTTAAATAGTTATACTAAAATAAATTTAAAAAGTTAATTTAAATAGTTATACTAAATATGAATTAATTAAATAGTTAATTTAAATTTAAAAAGTTAGACAATTATTTATATTTATAATTAAATTAAATACTTACTAAGTGTTAATAATTACAATTTCATTAGTTATTGAAATATTGTTGTTATAATAAAAATTAGAAATCTAATTTAAAGTTAAGGATGCTATTTCAATTTTAATTTACGTGTTAAGTATAGTTTTCTTTTATTTAAGAGAAAGTATTATTTTATTTAAAATACACTATTTTAATTATAATTAACTGTACAATAGTAATCTGAACTAAATTTAAAACATGAATTGCTAGAAAACATATTATTTAACTTATAATTAATTATAAATTAATGATTTTAATTAAATTTAGAGTATAATTTGATTTAAAATTTTTATTTATATATGTAAATAAATAATAATTAATGATCTGATCAAATAAAAATTTAAGCATAATTTAATTTGAAGTTCATAATCATAACAACAAACTAAAGTCTTAATTAGTTCTTAATATCAAATTCAGAGTATGATATGATGTAATCATCTAGGCTACATTTGGTTTGATTTTGAGAATAAGACAAGACAAGACATTAAAAACAAAACACAAAGGATTGAAATACAAAAATTAGTATCTTTGTATTTTATTTGGTGATGAACTGAATATAAGATAAAACAAATACCGGGATTTTGGGTAGCTAAGTTTGATATTAAAAGTATGTAAGTTGTGTATGTATTAGGTGAGAATTTAGGTTAAGCAAAGATTCAAATTTTAGTTCACTTGGCTATACATATATCCTTACTTTTACCCTTAGTCCCATTACAACTTTGAAAAGTTCTCATGGTATTTGCATATGCACATTAAATATTTGCTGATTGGTTAGATGAAGAACAAACTTTAGAAAGCATAATTAGGATGGAATTGAGTGGATTAACCCTAAATACTTTGAGCGATTAGAGTGCATATGCACATCCGGTGAGGGTTCAATTACTCAATTCCATATTCCATATTTGATCATTACTTATCTTGCAAGTTTATAAATTCGTTTGAATAATTCAATTCAATTATGAATTTGATTTTGTTATAATTATTTTGGCCCTTGATTGTGCATACATGTTTTTTTGAAAATTTGATTTACTTTGACTACATATATGCTTATATATAAATAGATAGTAATTAGAATAGTTATATGCATATAGATAGTTTGCATGTAGATAGTACTTGCATTGAATAAATGTTATATCTATTTCTTGTATCTTTCTTGGTTTAACATGAGGACATGCTTGGTTTAAATGTGGGGAGGTTGATAAACCTCAATTTTGTGGTTTATCTTGTGTTGAATTTAGTGAATTTTATCAAATTTTCTCACATTTATTCAATAAAATTGCATGGTTTTGTGAATTTCTCCTAAATTGTACTTAAGAGTGAAAACATATTTTTTAGGTCTTTAATTTGCTAAATTTAATTCTCTTTAATTCTATTTGATGCCTTGATGTGTTTGTTTAGTGATTTCAGGCTTAGAAGGCAAAGATTGGATTGAAGAAGTGAAGAAAAAGTATGCAAAATGGAGAATTCATGAAGAAAAGAGGATTTGGTGGAAATCATGGGCATGCATACGCATGCCTCACGCGTATGCGTGAGGAAGGAAATTTGCCAGGCCATGCATATGCGTGATCCACGTGTACACGTGACCTCATTAAAGGAATACGTTGTGGCGATTTTTGGACTTACTGGAGCCCAATCCAACTCATTTCTAAAGCTATTAGAGGTCAAATTCAAGAAGGATAAGGGGGGGAGGGGGATAGCAATTAGGTTTGGTTAAAAACATGTTTAGGTTAGTTTTAGAGAGAGAAGCTTCCTCTTCTCTCTAGAAATTAGGGTTCTTAGTTTAAGTTTCTCTTTAATTTCACTCTTTAATTCTTGTTTTAGTGTAGTTTCATTTATATTTTCATGTTCTAATGTCTTTAGTCTCTTAGTTTCTTTTGTTAATCTCTTATTTATGCTATTTTAGTTTTATGAACACTCTTATTACTTTTAATTTAATTTAATGCAATTTGTTGTTTTGATGTTATTAATGTTTATTTGAGTTGTTATTATTATTTACTTTCCTTTGGTAGTAGTAGATTTTATTATTTTTGTAATTTAATATGCTTTTCTTTTATTATACACCAAGTGTTTGATAAAATACTTGGCTTAGTTTTAGAGTAGATTTTGAGCATTCTTGACTTAAAAAGAGAAATTAGGCAATCTTGAGTCACTAATACCCAATTTAGATTGGTGATCTAGAGTGATTAGTTAATCTTGTTTTCATTGATGCTACTTATGGATTGGGGTTAACTAGACATATTTAACTTTCTTCCGATTCGAAAATAACGTAATAGGTTTAGTTCTTGATAATTATTGTATTATGATTAATGACTAGGATAGAAAACCTTAATTCTCAATCCTTGCCATGAATGCCTCTTTAGTATTTGTCATCTTAGTTGTTTGATTTATTTTATCGTCATTTAAATTTCTTGCCATTTAATTTTTTGTCTTATCATTAACCTATCCCGTGAAACTCATAACCAATAATTAAACACTCGATTGCAATTTTTAAGGAGAACGATCCGAGAGTAATACTTTTGATTATTTTTATTAGGTTAAACTTATAACAACCAAAATTAAACTTTGATTAAGAGTTATTTGTCAGTTTAAATCTATACTTTGATGAAATTATTTTGTGTAAAAATTCTAAACCGACAGTAACCTTACATCACAGTACTCATTTGTATCATGATGTAATTAAATATTGAAGCGGTCCAATGAGTAAATAGTTAAACTTATAATTTATTTAAACTCTATATATACCAATAAAAGACCACCCTATGACATTGTGATATGTACACGATGTAATGGCTATTACCATTCAACAAACCAAGTGTCCATCATATGAATATCCTTGTATACAATGACAGCCCTAATTCATGTTCTTATCTTATCTGAATCTGGCTTTGAATATTATATATTTGTGTTTTGTTGATTTTTAGCAAATTGATAATGGTTCGATTTTAATGATTTGAAAGCGAAACTAACTTCTCTTTTGCATATATCAGTTTTCTATAAGTACATCAAATGCGCTCGAATTAGACGAGTATTAAAACAGAAAATAAGTTCAAAAAGTGCAAGAATAAAAGAAGTGTAAAACAAAGGATTCGAAAAGTAAAATTGTCTGAAATCGAAAAGGTTTGCATTGAAATTTAAAGAAAGCGATAAAGATGCCTTCGATTGGACCAAAGGACTTTAGTCATGAAAATTAAAGGTACTGAAATGTAAATTGAACATGAAAATTAAACAATGCTTGAAACATAAATTTGCTTGAAAGATAAAGTTTTTGCAAGAATTGTAAATGAAATGTAAAGACAGTGGAAGAAGCCCTATAGAAATCAAACTCGAACGCAGACATAGGAATTCACTGGGATATGAGTGTGTGATGAGCGGATAATTTATACGCTTTCTGGCATTGTTTTTAGGTAGTTTTTAGTAAGTTCAAGCTACTTTTAGGGATATTTTCATTAGTTTTTATGTTAAATTCACATTTCTGGACTTTACTATGAGTTTTTGTGTTTTTCTATAATTTTAGGTAAATTCTGGCTGAAATTGAGAGACTTGAGCAAAACTCTGAAAAAGGCTGACAAAAGGACTGCTGATGCTGTTGGATTCTGACCTCCCTGTATTCGAAATTTTCTGGAGCTACAGAACTCCAAATGGCGATCTCTCAATGGCGTTAGAAAGTAGACGTCCAGAGCTTTCCAGCAATATATAATAGTCCATACTTTATTCGGGAATTGACGACGTAAAGTGGCGCTCAACGCCAAGTACATGCTGCTGTCTGGAGTCAAACGCCAGAAACACGTCACAACCCGGAGTTGAACGCCAGAAACACGCTATAACTCGGCGTTCAACTCCAATAAATACCTCAGCTCGTGGATAGATCAAGCTCAGCCCAAACATACACCAAGTGGGCCCCGAAAGTGGATTTATGCATCAAATACTTACTCATGTAAACCCTAGTAGCTAGTTTAGTATAAATAAGACTTTTTACTAATGTATTAGTCGTCTTTTGACCACGTTTCATCTTTGGTCTCAGTTTTGTTTTATTCTTCATCTTAAGAGACTATTGATCACGTTTTAGGGGGCTGGCCATTCGGCCATGCCTGAACCTTTCACTTATGTATTTTCAACGGTGGAGTTTCTACACACCATAGATTAAGGGTGTGGAGCTCTGCTATACCTCAAGTTTCAATACAATTACTATTATTTTCTATTCAATTCTCTTTTATTCTTATTCCAAGATATTCATTGCATTTCAACTTGATGAATGTGATGATCCGTGACACTCATCATCATTCTCACCTATGAACGCGCGTGACTGACAACCACTTCCGTTCTACTTTAGGCTGGGCGCATATCTCTTAGATTCTCCAACAGAATCTTTGTGGTATAAGCTAGATAGATGGCGGCATTCATGGGGATCCGGAAAGTCTAACCTTGTCTGTGGTATTCCGAGTAGGATTCCGGGAATCCGGAAAGTCTAACCTTGTCTGTGGTATTCCGAGTAGGATTCCGGTATTGAATGACTGTGATGAGCTTCAAACTCCTGAAGGCTGGGCGTTAGTGACAGACGTAAAAGAATCAAGGGATTCTATTCCAACCTGATTGAGAACTGACAGATGATTAGCCGTGCTGTGACAGAGCATAGGATCATTTTCACTGAGAGGATGGGATGTAGCCATCGACAAAGGTGATGCCTCCAGACGATTAGCCATGCAGTGACAGCGCATAGGACCATTTTCCCGAGAGGATGAAAAGTAGCCATTGACGACTGTGATGCCCTACATACAGCTTGCCATGGAAAGGAGTAAGAAGGATTGGATGAAAGCAATAGAAAAACAGAGATTCGAAAGGATTCTAGCATCTCCACACGCCTATCTGAAATCCCCACCATTAATTTACATAAGTATTTCTATCCTATTTTATTTTCTATTTATTATTAATTTTCGAAATCCATAACCATTTAATCTGCCTAACTGAGATTTACAAGGTGACCATAGCTTGCTTCATACCAACAATCTCTGTGGGATCGACCCTTACTCAGGTAAGGTATTACTTGGACGACCCAGTACACTTGCTGGTTAGTTGAACGGAGTTGTGAGATTCTCTAACACTGCCTGTAACTCTTTTGGTCCAACAACAACACTAAGCTATTGGTGCCATTACCAGGGATTATTAAGATCCCAATTCATCATACCATGATCTCTTTGGGGTATTCTTGATAGAGCCAATATTTAAATTTCATACAAGTACAAAGAGACCAACTTTGAGGATCACAATTTCGTCCACCAAGTTTTTGGCGCCGTTGCCTGGGATTGTTCGAGTATGGACAACTGACGGTTCATCTTGTTGCTCAGATTAGGTAATTTTCTTTTCAAAAACTTTTGCAAAATTTTTCTTTTTCTTTTTCATTTTTCCAAAAATATTTTCGAAAAAAATTAATAAAAATACAAAAAAATTAGAAAGTCATAAAAACCAAAAATATTTTGTGCTCTTGTTTGAGTCTTGAGTCAACTTTTAAGTTTGGTGTCAATTGCATGCTTTAAAAATTTTCTTGCATTTTTTTTTTCGAAAATTCATATTTTCATGGTGTTCTTCATGATCTTCAAGTTGTTCTTGACAAGTCTTCTTGTTTGATCTTGATGATTTCTTGTTTTGTGTTGTTTGTTGTTTTTCATATGCATTTTTCGTTTGTTAGAGTCCATGCATTAAAGATTTCTAAGTTTGGTGTCTTACATGTTTTCTTTGCATCAAAAATTTTTCAAAATTATGTTCTTGATGTTCATCATGATCTTCAAAGTGTTCTTGGTGTTCATCTTGACATTCATAGTGTTCTTACATGCATCATGAGTTTTGATTCATAATTTTCATGTTGTGAGTCATTTTTGTTGTTTTTCTCTCTCATCATTAAAAATTCAAAAAAATAAAAAAATATCTTTTCCTTATTTTTCTCATAATTTTCGAAAATTTGAGTTGACTTAGTCAAAAATTTTCAAAATTAGTTGTTCCTTACAAGTCAAGTCAAATTTTCAATTTTAAAAATCTTATCTTTTCAAAATCTTTTTCAAAAATTATTATATCCTTTTCATTTTTTTCTATTTTTCGAAAATTTCAAAAATCTTTTTCAAAATTTGATTTCAAAATATCTTATCTAATTTCTTATCTTCTAATCTTTTCAAATTTGATTTTAATATCTTTTTCAATCAACTAACTAACTTTTTGTTTGTTTCTTATCTTTTTCAAAACCAACTAACTACTTCCCCCTCTCTAATTTCGAAAATATCTCACCCTTTTTCAAAATTCTTTTTAATTAATTAATTAGTTTTAATTTAAATTTAATCTTATATCTTATCATTAATTTTCGAAAATCACTAACTCCTTTCCAAACTTATTTTCGAATTTCTCCCTCTCTCATCTCTCTTTTATTTATTTAATTATTTACTAACACTTCTCTTCATCTCTTATCACCTCCCCTATCCTTACTCTTTATACAGACTATTCATTCTTCTTCACTCTTCCCCCCTTTTTTTCTTCTACTAACATAAAGGAATCTCTATACTGTGACATAGAGGATTCCTCTTCTTTTCTTGTTTTCTTCTCTTTCATATGAGCAGGAACAAGAACAAAAGCACTCTTGTTGAAGCTGATCCTGAACCTGAAAGGACTCTAAAAAGGAAACTAAGAGAAGCCAAATTACAACAATCCAGAAGTAACCTTTTAGAAATTTTCGAACAAGAGAAGGAGATGGCAGCCGAACCCAATAATGATAATGCAAGAAGGATGCTTGGTGACTTTACCAAACCCACGTCCAAATTTGATGGAAGAAGCATCTCCATTCCTGCCATTGGAACAAACAACTTTGAGCTTAAACCTCAGCTAGTTGTTTTAATGCAACAGAACTGCAAGTTTTATGGACTTCTATCTGAAGATCCTTACCAGTTTTTAACTGAGTTCTTGCAGATTTGTGAGACTGTTAAGACGAATGGAGTAGATCCTGAAGTCTACAAGCTCATGCTTTTCCCTTTTGCTATAAGAGACAGAGCTAAAATATGGTTGGATTCACAACCTAAGGATAGCCTGGACTCCTGGGATAAGCTGGTCACAGCCTTCTTGGATAAATTCTTTCCTCCTCAAAAGCTGAGCAAGCTTAGAGTGGATGTTCAGACCTTCAAGCAAAAAGATGGTGAATCCCTCTATGAAGCTTGGGAAAGATACAAGCAACTGACCAAAAGGTGTCCATCTGACATGTTTTCAGAATGGACCATATTAGATATATTCTATTATGGTCTATCTGAGTTTTCAAAAATGTCACTGGACCATTCTGCAGGTGGATCCATTCACCTAAAAAAAACGCCTGCAGAAGCTCAAGAACTTATTGACATGGTTGCAAATAACCAATTCATGTACACTTCTGAGAGGAATTCCGTGAATAATGGGACGCCTCAGAGGAAGGGAGTTCTTGAAATTGATGCTCTGAATGCCATATTGGCTCAGAATAAAGTGTTGACTCAGCAAGTCAACATGATCAATCAAAGTCTGAATGGATGGCAAAATGCATCCAACAGTACTAAAGAGGCAACTTCTAAAGAAGCTTATGATCCTGAGAACCCTGCAATGGCAGAGGTTAATTACATGGGTGAACCTTATGGAAACACCTATAACTCATCATGGAGAAATCATCCAAATTTTTCATGGAAGGATCAACAAAAGTCTCAACAAGGCTTTAACAATGGTGGACGCAATAGGCTGAGCAATAGCAAGCCTTTTCTATCATCTTCTCATCAACAGACAGAGAATTCTGAACAAAACACTTCTAATTTAGCCAATCTAGTTTCTGATCTGTCAAAGGTCACTTTTAGTTTCATGAGTGAAACAAGATCCTCCATCAGAAATCTGGAGGCACAAGTGGGCCAGCTGAGTAAGAAAGTCATTGAAACTCCTCCCAGTATTCTCCCAAGCAATACAGAAGAGAATCCAAAAGGAGAGTGCAAGGCCATTGATGTAATCAACATGGCCGAATGCACAAGGGAAAAGGAGGACGAAAATCCTAGTGAGGAAGACCTCCTGGGACGTCCCTCAAGCAAGAAGGAGTTTCCTATTAAGGATCCAAAGGAATCTGAGGCTCATATAGAGACCATAGAGATTCCATTAGATCTCCTTCTGCCATTCATGAGCTCTGAAGACTATTCTTCCTCTGAAGAGGATGAAGATGTGACTGGAGAGCAAGTTGCTCAATATTTAGGAGCCATCATGAAGCTGAATGCCAAGTTGTTTGGTAATGAGACTTGGAAAAGTGAACCTCCCTTGCTCATTAATGAACTAGATACCTGGATTCAGTAAATTTTACCTCAAAAGAGACAAGATCCTGGCAAGTTCTTAATACCTTGTACCATAGGCACCATGACCTTTGAAAAAGCTCTATGTGATCTAGGGTCAGGGATAAATCTTATGCCACTCTCTGTAATGGAGAAGCTGGGGATCATTGAGGTACAACCTGCCTTGTTCTCATTACAATTGGCAGACAAGTCATTGAGACAAGCTTATGGAATAGTAGAGGACGTGTTAGTAAAGGTTGAAGGCCTTTACATCCCTGCTGATTTCATAATCTTAGACACTAGGAAGGAAGAGGATGAGTGCATCATCCTTGGAAGACCTTTCCTAGCCACAGTAGGAGCTGTGATAGATGTCAACAGAGGTGAATTAGTCCTTCAATTGAATGGGGACTACCTTGTGTCTAAGGCACATGGCCATCCCTCTGTGACAAAAGAGAGTAAGCATGAAGAGCTTCTCTCAGTTCAGAGTCAAGAAGATCCCCCACAGTCAAACTCTAAGTTTGGTGTTGTGATGAGCGGATAATTTATACGCTTTTTGGCATTGTTTTTAGGTAGTTTTTAGTAAGTTCAAGCTACTTTTAGGGATATTTTCATTAGTTTTTATGTTAAATTCACATTTCTGGACTTTACTATGAGTTTGTGTGTTTTTCTGTAATTTCAGATAAATTCTGGCTGAAATTGAGGGACTTGAGCAAAACTCTGAAAAAGCCTGACAAAAGGACTGCTGATGCTGTTGGATTCTAACCTCCCTGCACTCGAAATAGATTTTCTGGAGCTACAGAAGTCCAAATGGCGCGCTCTCAACGACGTTAGAAAGTAGACATCCAGAGCTTTTCAGCAATATATAATAGTTCATACTTTATTCGGGAATTGACGACGTAAAGTGGCGCTCAACGCCAAGTACATGCTGCTGTCTGGAGTCAAACGCCAGAAACACGTCACAACCCGGAGTTGAACGCCAGAAACACGCTATAACTCGGCGTTCAACTCCAATAAACACCTCAGCTCGTGGATAGATCAATCTCAGCCCAAACATACACCAAGTGGGCCCCGGAAGTGGATTTATGCATCAAATACTTAGTCATGTAAACCCTAGTAGCTAGTTTAGTATAAATAAGACTTTTTACTGGTGTATTAGCCGTCTTTTGACCACGTTTCATCTTTGGTCTCAGTTTTGTTTTATTCTTCATCTTAAGAGACTATTGATCACGTTTTAGGGGGCTGGCCATTCGGCCATGCCTGAACCTTTCACTTATGTATTTTCAACGGTGGAGTTTCTACACACCATAGATTAAGGGTGTGGAGCTCTGCTGTACCTCAAGTTTCAATACAATTACTATTATTTTCTATTCAATTCTCTTTTATTCTTATTCCAAGATATTCGTTGCATTTCAACTTGATGAATGTGATGATCCGTGACACTCATCATCATTCTCACCTATGAACGCACGTGACTGACAACCACTTCCGTTCTACTTTAGGCTGGGCGCATATCTCTTAGATTCCCCAATAGAATCTTCATGGTATAAGCTAGATAGATGGTGGCATTCATGGGGATCCAAAAAGTCTAACATTGTCTGTGGTATTCCGAGTAGGATTCCGGGAATCCGGAAAGTCTAACCTTGTCTGTGGTATTCCGAGTAGGATTCCGGTATTGAATGACTGTGATAAGCTTCAAACTCCTGAAGGCTAGGCATTAGTGACAGACGCAAAAGAATCAAGGGATTCTATTCCAACCTGATTGAAAACTGACAGATGATTAGCCGTGCTGTGACAGAGCATAGGACCATTTTCACTGAGAGGATGGGATGTAGCCATCGACAAAGGTGATGCCTCCAGACGATTAGCCATGTAGTGACAGCGCATAGGACCATTTTCCCGAGAGGATGAAAAGTAGCCATTGACGACGGTGATGCCCTACATACAGCTTTCCATGGAAAAGAGTAAGAAGGATTGGATGAAAGCAATAGGAAAACAGAGATTCGAGAGGATTCTAGCATCTCCACACGCCTATCTGAAATCCCCACCATTAATTTACATAAGTATTTCTATCCTATTTTATTTTCTGTTTATTATTAATTTTCGAAATCCATAACCATTTAATCTGCCTAACTGAGATTTACAAGGTGACCATAGATTGCTTCATACCAACAATCTCTGTGGGATCGACCCTTACTCACGTAAGGTATTACTTGGACGACCCAGTACACTTGCTGGTTAGTTGAACGGAGTTGTGAGATTCTCTAATAGTGCCTGTAACTCTTTTGGTCCAACAACAACACTAAGCTGTTGGTGCCATTACCAGGGATTATTAAGATCCCAATTCATCATACCATGATCTCTTTGGGGTATTCTTGATAGAGCCAATATTTAAATTTCATACAAGTACAAAGAGACCAACTTTGAGGATCACAATTTCGTCCACCAGTGTGCTTGAGTGTATTTCTGATAAGAAGTTCCAACTCTTATTTCCTCAAACTTACTATAATTTATAGGCCACTTCCATAACCGACCATTAATTACATGACGCTGCCTTGTATGCGAATTCTTAGGTAACTGTTTCCGTTCTTTTGTCCATGAACGATACCCATAAATTCCTCACTTAGAGAAAGTCTTCGACTTCTCTACTTGTGTAACCGCTCGATTCTCCATTCGAACAACTGTTCGATTTTTTATTTGAGTACTTGTTCAATTTAACAAGGTGTCTCAATCGAGTTCGTGTCAAATAACTTCAAATTAATGCCTGCACGTGCGTTGACGTGGCGGAAATTGGCAGTTTAAGAATTATTAAGAAAAATGGCGTTGCAAGTACAGCTCTTAACCAGCAAAAATCCACTTGTCAATTTAGAAAAGAGTTGTCACGAAATTATAATTAAAATACTGGGAGTATGAGTCTTAGGTCGTCTCCCAACGGGTTGCAGAAAGATGTGCTATTTTATTAATCAGAGGTTTTCCAAAATGGTTTTGAGTTTGATAAACAGGAAAGTAAATTAGAGAATTCATGTAATTTAAATAAAAATCTTGACCGGGAGAAGATTAATCGGAAGTTCTATCCTTGTTGGAACTTTCTCAAGATCAATTAATAATTAGTAGTTGTTTCTACTTAGTTAACCCTCAACGAATGAAGGAAAGTCAAGTTAAAAGTCAACTTCTATTCACAAGTCCTAATCCTCTCCCTTGGGAAGGATTAGAGTTAATGACTAACAAGCCAACTGATGAGCGGATATTTTATATGCTTTTTGGGGGTAATTTCATGTAGATTTTAGCATGTTTTTATTAGTTTTTAATAGAATTTTATTAGTTTTTAAGCAAAAATCATATTTCTAGACTTTACTATGAGTTTGTGTGTTTTTCTATAATTTCAGGTATTTTCTGGCTGAAATTGAGGGAGCTGAGCAAAAATCTGATTTAGGCTGAAAAAGGACTGCTGATGTTGTTGGATTCGGACCTCCCTGCACTCGGAATTGATTTTTTGGAGCTATAAGAGTCCAATTGGCGCGCTCTCAATTGGGTTGGAAAGTAGACATCCAGAGCTTTCCAGCAATATATAATAGTTCATACTTTGCGCGAAGATAGACGACGTAAACTGGTGTTTAACGCCAGTTCCATGTTGCAGTCTGGCGTCCAGCGCCAGAAACACATCACGAACCAGAGTTGAACACCAGAAACACGTTACAACTTGGCGTTCAACTCCAGAAATAGCCCAGGCATGTGAGAAGCTTAAGTCTCAGCCCCAGCACACACCAAGTGGGCCCCAGAAGTGGATTTCTGCACTATCCATCTTAGTTTACTCATTCTCTGTAAACCTAGGTTACTAGTTTAGTATTTAAACAATTTTTAGAGACTTATTTTGTATCTCATGACATTTTTAGATCTGAATTTTATACTCTTTGACGGAATGAGTCTCTAAACTCTATTGTTGGGGGTGAGGAGCTCTGCAGCGTCTCGATGAATTAATGCAATTATTTATGTTTTTCCATTCAAACATGCGTGTTCCTATCTAAGATGTTCATTCGCGCTTAACAATGGAGAAGGTGATGATCCGTGACACTCATCACCTTCCTCAATCCATGAACGTGTGTCTAACAACCACCTCCGTTCTACATCAGATTGAATGAGTATCTCTTAGATTCCTTAACCAGAATCTTCGTGGTATAAGCTAGAATTGATGGCGGCATTCATGATAATCCGGAAAGTCTAAACCTTGTCTGTGGTATTCCGAGTAGGATTCTGGGATTGGATGACTGTGACGAGCTTCAAACTCGCGAGTGTTGGGCGTGATGACAAACGCAAAAGAATCAATGGATTCTATTCCAACATGATCGAGAATCGACAGCTGATTAGCCATGCTGTGGCAGAGCATTTGGACCATTTTTACTGAGAGGATAGGAAGTAGCCATTGACAACGGTGACACCATACATAGAGCTTGCCATGGAAGGAACTTTGTACTTTTGCATTGAGTTGAATATTACATTACAGGAATTCAGAAGACAAAGCATCTCCAAAACCCCAACATATTCTCCATTACTGCACAACAAGTAATTATTTCACGCTCTTTTATTTTTTCTAATAATTCAAACTGATAATTATAATTGATATCCTGACTAAGAATAATAAAATAAACATAGCTTGCTTCAAACCAATAATCTCCGTGGGATCGACCCTTACTCACGTAAGGTATTACTTGGACGACCTAGTGCACTTGCTGGTTAGTGGTATGAAGTCATAAGAAATCTTGATTTTGATATTGGGATTACAATTTCGTGCACCAAGTTTTTGGCGCCGTTGCCGGGGATTGTTCGAGTTTGAACAACTAAAGGTTTATTTTGTTGCTTAGATTAGGAATAATTTATTTTTGTTGCTATAGAGCCATTAAATTCTAAGTCCTTTATTCTCGTTTCAAAAATTTTTCAAAAATAATTATTTTCTTTATCAAATTTTAATTTTTTTCGTAAGTTTAGTGTCTTGTTCTAAGTTTGGTGTCAATTGCGTATCTTGTATTTTTCTTTAAATTTTCGAATTAGTGTTCTTTGTTTTTCCTTGATATTCAAATTGTTCTTGTCAATTTTTCTTGTTTGATCTTTGGTTTGTCTTGTTCTGTGTCTTTTCTTGTTTTTCTTGTGCTTTTTCAAAACATTAGTTTTCAAAAATTTATTTTTATCTATAAAAATAATACATCTTTAAAACACGTTATATTTACTGCCCAATTGGCTAGAGCGTTGGTTTATGTTCTTGATGATTGGGCACCGGTTCTATTAAAAATATTTTTCAAAAATAATTTTTCTTGATTTAATCTTGTGCCAAACTTTAAGTTTGGTGTTTTCTTGTTAATTTTGATATAATTTTCAAAAATTATTTTGATTTGCTAAAAATTTTAAGTTTGGTGTTCTTTCTTTTGTTCTTGGTGTTCTTGTGAATCTTCAAAGTGTTCTTGAGTTTTCTTTGTGTTCTGATCTTAAAATTTTAAGTTTGGTGTTCCTTGGTGTTTTCCCTCCAAAATTTTCGAAAACAAGGAGCATTAGATCTAAAAATTTCAAGTCTTGTGTCTTTTATGTATTTTTCTCTTTCATCATAAAATTCAAAATTCAAATATATATATATATATATATATATATATAATATTTTATTATCTTTTTCAAAAATATCCTAACCACTTTTTCTCTCTCCTCAATTTTTTTCGAAAATCTTCACAAAATATTTTCAAATTTTTTTAATTTTATTTTTATTTCGTTTTTATTTTATCTTATTTTATTTTATTATTTTGAAAATAAATTTTTATATATAATAAAATAAATAATATCAACATCCATATCATCTCCCTTGCTCCATCATGGAACTAAGTGGAAATGAACAGTCCAGAAAGACTCTGGGGTCATATGCTAACCCCACTACTGCTTCATATGGGAGTAGTATCTGTATACCCTCCATCAGAGTCAGTAGCTTTGAGTTGAATCCTCAACTCATTATCATGGTGCAGCAAAGTTGCCAGTATTTCGGTCTTCCACAGGAAGAACCTACAGAGTTTTTGGCACAATTTTTACAAATTGCTGACACAGTACATGATAAGGAAGTAGATCAGAATGTCTACAGATTATTACTATTTCCATTCGCTGTAAAAGGTCAAGCTAAGAGGTGGTTAAATAACCAACCTAAGGACAGCATAAAGACATGGAAACAACTGTCAGAAAAATTCTTGAATCACTATTTTCCTCCAAAACGGATGACACAGCTAAGGCTGAGCATCCAAGGCTTCAAACAAGGAGATAATGAATCTCTTTATGATGCTTGAGAGAGATACAGAGAGATGCTAAGAAAATGTCCCTCTGAAAGGTTTTCAGAGTGGGTGCAGTTAGACATCTTCTATTATGGGCTTACAGAGAGAGCTCAGATTTCTCTAGACTACTTAGCTGGTGGATCTATACATATGAGAAAAAAAATTGAAGAAGCTCAAAAGCTTATTGATACGGTTGCCAAAAATCAGCATCTGTACCTAAGCAGTGAATCTTCCATGAAAGAAGAAGCTAAAACAGTGACTGCTGAACTCAGTCCTGCAGAATAAGCTATGGAATTCAATCAGCAATTAGACTTTCTAACAAAACAGTTAGCCGAATTCAAGGAGATATTACAAGAAACAAGAATGGCTAATATGAATATGGAAGTACAGTTGAAGCAAACAGAACAGCAACTATCAAAACAAATAACAGAAGAGTGCCAAGCAGTTCAATTAAGAAGTGGAAAAACATTAAAAACATCACTTCAAGATAGCAGGAAGCCAAGAAATGAGCAAACTACCCAAAATTCCTCTGAGGACATTAAGAGCCCAGAGAGGAATAATTCTGGTATTCAAACCCCAGAAAATGGGTGGGAAGCTGGCGCTGAACGCCCAAACCATGTTCAGTCCTGGCATTCAACGCCAGAAACAAGCAAGGAATTGGCGTTGAACGCCCAAAGGATGCATAGTTTTGGCGTTCAGACGCTAGAAACAGGTAAGGAGTTGGCGTCTAACGCCACTCCAGCTTCCACCCCTGGCATTCAAATGCCAGTGGGGGATCAGACACATACAAGTGCTGATGATAACCCTTCTAAAAAGGCTTCTCAACCTACATCTGTAGGCAATAAACCTGCAGCAACTAAGGTTGAGGAATACAAAGCCAAAATGCCTTATCCTCAGAAACTCTGCCAAGCGGAACAGGATAAGCAATTTGCCCGCTTTGCAGACTATCTCAGTACTCTTGAAATAAAGATTCCGTTTACAGAGGCACTTGAGCAAATACCCTCTTATGCTAAGTTCATGAAAGAGATCTTAAGTCATAAGAAGGATTGGAGGGAAACTGAAAAAGTTTACCTCATTGAAGAATGCAGTGCAGTCATTCTGAAAAGCTTACCTGAGAAGCTTAAAGATCCCGGAAGCTTTATGATACCATGCACATTAGAGGGTACTTGTACCAAGCAAGCTCTATGTGATCTTGGGGCAAGTATCAACCTAATACCTGCATCTATTATCACAAAGCTTGGTTTGACTGAAGAAGTCAAACCAACCCGGATATGTCTCCAACTTGCTGATGACTCCATTAAATACCCATCAGGCGTGATTGAAGACATGATTGTCAAGGTTGGGCCATTTGCCTTTCCTACTGACTTTGTGGTGCTGGAAATGGAGGAGCACAAGAGTGCAACTCTCATTCTAGGAAGACCTTTCCTAGCAACTGACCGAACCCTTATTGATATCCAAAAAGGGGAAGTAACCCTGAGAGTCAATGAGGAGGAGTTCAAGTTGAATGTTGTCAAACCTATGCAGCATCCAGACACCCCTAATGACTGCATGAGTGTTGATATTATTGACTCTTTGGTAAAAGAGGTCAATATGACTGAGAGTCTCAAATCAGAGCTAGAGGATATCTTTAAAGATGTTCAGCCTGATCTGGAAGAATCAGAGAGAATGATAGAACCTCTGAAAATCCCTCAGGAAGAGGAGAAACCTCCTAAACCCGAGCTCAAACCATTACCACCATCCCTGAAATATGCATTTCTGGGAGAAGGTGATACCTTTCCTGTAATCATAAGCTCTACCTTAGAGCCACAGGAAGAGGAAGCACTAATTCAAGTGCTAAGGACACACAAGACAACTCTTGGGTGGTCCATTAGTGATCTTAAGGGCATTAGCCCAGCCAGATGCATGCACAAGATTCTATTGGAAGGTGACGCCAAGCCAGTGGTTCAACCACAAAGGCGGCTGAATCCAGCCATGAAGGAAGTGGTGCAGAAGGAGGTCACTAAATTACTAGAGGCTGGGATCATTTATCCTATTTCTGATAGCCCCTGGGTGAGCCCTGTCCAAGTCGTCCCTAAGAAGGGTGGCATGACAGTGGTTCATAATGAAAAAAATGAACTGGTTCTTACAAGAACAGTTACTGGGTGGCGTATGTGTATTGATTACAGAAGGCTCAATACAGCTACCAGAAAGGATCATTTTCCTTTACCATTCATAGACCAGATGCTAGAAAGACTAGTAGGTCATGAATACTACTGCTTCCTGGATGGATATTCAGGTTATAATCAAATTGCAGTAGATCCCCAGGATCAAGAGAAAACGGCATTCACATGTCCATCTGGAGTATTTACATACAGAAGGATGCCATTTGGCCTGTGCAATGCACCTGCAACCTTTCAAAGATGCATGCTCTCAATTTTCTCTGATATGGTGGAAAAATTTCTGGAAGTCTTCATGGATGACTTTTCAGTATTTGGAGACTCATTCAGCTCCTGTCTTGACCATCTAGCACTTGTTCTAAAGAGGTGCCAAGAGACTAACCTAGTTTTAAACTGGGAAAAATGTCACTTTATGGTGACTGAAGGAATTGTCCTTAGGCACAAAATCTCGAACAGGGGAATAGAGGTGGATCAAGCTAAGGTAGAGGTAATTGAAAAATTACCACCACCAGCCAATGTTAAGGCAATCAGAAGCTTTCTGGGGCATGCAGAATTCTATAGGAGGTTTATAAAGGATTTTTCAAAAATCGCCAAACCTCTAAGTAATCTGCTAGCTACTGACACGCCATTTATCTTTGATAAGGAGTGTCTGCAGGCATTTGAGACTCTGAAAGCTAAGCTGTTCACAGCACCAGTCATCTCTGCACCAGACTGAACATTACCTTTTGAATTGATGTGTGATGCCAGTGACCATGCCATTGGTGCAGTGTTGGGATAAAGGCATGACAAGCTTCTGCACGTCATTTACTATGCCAGTCGTGTTTTAAATGACGCACAGAAGAACTACACAACCACAGAAAAAGAGCTACTTGCAGTGGTTTACGCCATTGACAAGTTCATATCCTATTTAGTATGATCAAAAGTGATTATGTACACTGACCATGCTGCTCTTAAATACCTGCTCACAAATCAGGATTTAAAACCCAGACAAATAAGATGGGTGTTGCTTCTGCAAGAGTTTGATATAGAAATAAGAGACAGAAAAGGGACAGAGAATCAAGTAGCAGATCACCTGTCCCGAATAGAACCAGTAGAAGGGGCGTCCCTCCCTCTTACTGAGATCTCTGAAAACTTTCTGGATGAGCAACTCTTTCCCATCCAGGAAGTGCCATGGTTTGCAGACATTGCGAACTATAAGGCAGTGAGATTCATACCCAAAGAATACAGTAGGCAGCAATCAAAGAAGCTGATCACGAATGTAAAGTATTATCTTTGGGATGAGCCATATCTCTTCAAGAGATGTGCAGACGGAGTAATCCGTAGATGTGTGCCTAAAGAAGAAGCGCAGAAGATCCTATGGCATTGCCATGGATCATAATATGGAGGACATTTTGGAAGTGCGCGAACAGCCACAAGAGTCCTCCAATGTGGCTTCTACTGGCCTACTCTCTATAAAGATTCCCGAGTGTTTGTACTTAATTGTAACAGTTGCCAAAGATCTGGTAATCTGCCTCACAGTTATGCCATGCCTCAACAAGGGATCTTGGAGATTGAGTTGTTTGATGTATGGGGTATTGACTTCATGGGGCCTTTCCCACCATCATACTCAAACACTTATATTCTGGTGGCAGTGGATTATGTATCCAAATGGGTGGAAGTTATTGCAACACCCACTAATGACACTAAGACAGTGTTAAAATTCCTCCAGAAACACATCTTCAGCAGATTTGGCACCCCTAGAGTACTAATCAGTGATGGGGGCACTCATTTCTGCAATAAACAACTTTACTCTGCTTTGGTTCGTTATGGAGTTAGCCACAGGGTAGCCACTCCATATCATCCACAGACAAATGGGCAAGCTGAAGTCTCCAACAGAGAACTTAAAAGAATCCTGGAACGGACTGTAATTAACCGTAGAAGGGATTGGGCAAGAAGCTTGGATTATGCTCTGTGGGCATACAGAACTGCATTCAAAACCCCTATAGGTACCTCCCCATACCAGCTTGTGTATGGAAAGGCATGTCACTTTCCAGTGGAACTGGAACATAAGGCCTACTGGGCGACCAGATTCCTAAACCTTGATGCCAACTTAGCTGGAGAAAAGTGTTTGCTCCAGTTAAATAAGCTAGAGGAATTTAGACTCAATGCTTTCGAAAATGCAAAAATTTACAAAGAGAAAGCAAAAAGATGGCATGATAAGAAACTGTCATCCAAAGTCTTTGAGCCTGGACAAAAAGTTCTGCTATTTAATTCTAGGCTCAGATTATTCCCCGGGAAATTGAAATCCCGGTGGAGAGGACCATATGTGATTACAAGTGTGTCACCATATGGATACGTAGAGCTTCAGGATAATTATTCTAACAAAAAGTTCATTGTTAATGGACAGAGAGTTAAACATTATCTTGAAAGCAATTTTGAGCTAGAATGCTCAAAACTGAGGCTTGATTAAAGCTCAGTAATAGTCCAGCTAAAGACAATAAAGAAGCGCTTACTGGGAGGCAACCCAGTCAGTTACAAAGTTTATTTATTAATTAATTAATTTTTATAGGTATATCTCAGTTATCCTCAAGGTAGAATAGCAATTGCTTGAGTTCACAGAGTTACAGGGGAATTTGGAAGCTCACTGGCGTGAAAAAAACCAGTAAGAAATATTTTGGGCGTTGAATGCCCAAAAGAAGCATCCACTGGGCGTTCAACGACAGTAAGGATAGCCATCTGGGCGTTAAACGCCAGAAAGAAGCATCTTCTGGGCGTTGAACGCCAGAAAGAAGCTCCTTCTGGGCGTTTAACGCCAGAATTACAGCGTCCTGGGCGTTCAGAAAACGCCCAGTGACAAAGGACTTCCTGGCGTTCAACGCCAGAAAGAAGCAACAGCTGGGCGTTGAACGCCCAGGAGAAGCAGCAATTGGGCGTTAAACGCCCAAAACATGCAACGTTTGGGCGTTTAACGCCAGGATGGTGGGGAGGAGGTAAAATTCGTTTTTCTTCACAAATTTTCTAATTTTTTATGTTTCAATTCATGATTTTTTGCATAAACATGTTCAAAATGTCATCCTTCAATTTCAAAAAAAAAATTTTTTCTAAAAACCCTAATTTCTAAAATCCCTTTTTCAAAAATATCAAATATATCTTAATACATAAATACAAATCTTTTTCCAATCCAATCCAACTCTTTTTCAAATTTTTCAAAACTCAATTATCTTTTAAAATCTTTTTCAAATTAAAAATTCAGATTTATCTTTTTTAAATATCATTCACAACTTTTTAATTTTAAATTATATCTTTTTCTTATCATATCTTTTATAAATCATATCTTCTTTCTTATCTTTTTAAAATTTTCGAAAACCCACCCCCTCCCTTTTAAATTCACATTCGGCCTCCCTCTTCTCATCCACCATTCGACATTAGCTCTCCTTCTATCCCTCTCCTTTCTTTTCTTTTGCTTGAGGACAAGCAAACCTCTAAGTTTGGTGTGTTTATCTGTGATCACAAAATTATACTCACTAAGATCATGGCTCCTAAAGAAAAACAACCCACTCCAAGAGGCAAGAAAGAGAATATTCCAAAACCACTTTGGAATCAAGGGAGGTTCTTAACCAAAGAACATTCATACCATTACTACAAAATAATGGGTCTAAGGTCAGTGATCCCGGAAGTCAAGTTCGATCTGAAAGAAGATGAATATCCGGAGATCCAAGAGCAAATTCGAAATAGGAACTGGGAAATCGTTCTGAAGTCACTATTAATAGCAACCGTTCTGAAGTCACTATTAAAAGAGCAGTGATGATTCACTACATTATGTTGGGAAAAGAAGTAGAAGTTCATCAGTTAATTTCGTGTGAACTCTACATAATAGCAAACAACAAATCCAAAGACGCCAAGTTGGCTTATCCAAGCCTAATTTCTATGCTCTGCAAAGATGCTGGAGTAAGGATGGGAATAACTGAGTATATCTCAGTTGAGCGGCCAATCACTAAAATATCAATGGAAAAACAACAGTTGCAGGATGATCCCATCAAGAGGAGAGCACAGGAATTCCTCCCAGAAATCCCTCAATTTGAATACTGGGAGCATCTTGAGGCATCTGTTTCCAAGTTGCAAGAAGCTATGGACCAAATAAAGGAAGAACAGAATAATCAAAATAGCATGCTTTGCAAATTGCTTAGGGAACAAGAGGAGCAAGGGCGTGACTTAAGGGAACTGAAGCGTCAGAAATTAATTCTTGAAGGACCAAGCACACAGACTAGAGGAACATCCACTTCCCAAAATACAAGTTGTTAAGTTCTAATTTTAGCTTTAACTCTGAGATAGTTGTTGTTATAGGAATTTACCTTAGAAGATATATAGGAGTAGTGGTAATTAGTATATCTATTTTGATTTTATTTTCAATTAAGTTATAATTTATTTTTCTCATCATCATCAAACATGAATAAAATAGTAGATTTTTAGAATAAAGAGGTAATTTATATTTTTCGAGTTCTTAATAAGAAAAATTGTAATTAATTATATGTGGTGGCAATACTTTTTGTCTTCTGAATGAATGCTTGAACAGTGTATATTTTTTATCTTGAATTTCATGAATATTAAAATTGTTGGCTCTTGAGAGGAACACGAAAAATATTATTGATGATCTGAAAAATCATGAATTTGATTCTTGAAGCAAGAAAAAGCAGTGAAAAAAAAAGAGAGAGAAAAATTACAAGGAATCATTGGATCAAGAAAAAGAAAAAAAGCCAATAGCCCTTAAAACCAAAGGCAAGGGTGAAAAGGATCCAAGGTTTTGAGCATCAGTGGATAGGAGGGCCCAAGGAAGTAATTCCAGGCCTAAGCGGCTAAATCAAGCTATCCCTAACCATGTGCTTGTGGCATGCAGGTTCAAGTGAAAAGCTTGAGACTGAGTGGTTAAAGTCGTGATCCAAGGCAAAAGAGTGTGCTTAAGAACTCTGGACACCTCTAATTGGGGACTTTAGCAAAGCTAAGTCACAATCTGAAAAGGTTCACCCAATTATGTGTCTGTGGCATTTATGTATCCGGTGGTAATATTGGAAAACAAAGTACTTAGGGCCACGGCCAAGACTCATAAAGTAACTGTGTTCAAGAATCAACATACTACACTAGGAGAATCAATAATACTATCTGAATTCTGAGTTCCTATGGATGCCAATCATTCTGAATTTCAAAGGATAAAGTGAGATGCCAAAACTGTTCGGAAGTCAAAAAGCTACTAGCCCCGCTCATCTAAATAAGAATCTGAGCTCCACTTAAAACTCTGAAATATTATTGCTTCTTAATTTCTTTTCATCCTATTTTATTTATCTAGTTGCTTGAGGACAAGCAACAGTTTAAGTTTGGTGTTGTGATGAGCGGATATTTTATACGCTTTTTGGGGGTAATTTCATGTAGATTTTAGCATGTTTTTATTAGTTTTTAATGGAATTTTATTAGTTTTTAAGCAAAAATCATATTTCTGGAATTTACTATGAGTTTGTGTATTTTTCTGTGATTTCAAGTATTTTCTGGCTGAAATTGAGGGAGTTGAGTAAAAATCTGATTTAGGCTGAAAAAGGACTGCTGATGCTGTTGGATTCTGACCTCCCTTCACTCGGAATGGATTTTTTGGAGCTACAGGAGTCCAATTGGCGCGAACTCAATTGGGTTAGAAAGTAGACATCTAGGGCTTTCCAGCAATATATAATAGTCCATACTTTGCACGAAGATAGATGATCTAAACTGGCATTTAACGCCAGTTCCATGTTGCAGTCTGGCGTCCAGCGCCAGAAACACGTCATGAACCAGAGTTGAACGCCAGAAACACCTTACAACTTGGCGTTCAACTCCAGAAACAGTCCAGGCACGTGGGAAGCTTAAGTCTCAGCCTCAGCACACACCAAGTGGGCCCCCGAAGCGGATTTCTACACTATCCATCTTAGTTTACTCATTCTCTGTAAACCTAGGTTACTAGTTTAGTATTTAAACAACTTTTAAAGACTTATTTTGTATCTCATGACATTTTTAGATCTGAATTTTATACTCTTTGACAGCATGAGTCTCTAAACTCCATTTTTGGGGGTGAGGAGCTCTGCAGCATCTCGATGAATTAATGCAATTATTTATGTTTTTCCATTCAAACATGCGTGTTCCTATCTAAGATGTTCATCCGCGCTTAACTATGGAGAAGGTGATGATCCGTGACACTCATCACCTTCCTCAATCCATGAACGTGTGTCTGACAACCACCTCCGTTCTACATCAGATTGAATGAGTATCTCTTAGATTCCTTAACCAGAATCTTCGTGGTATAAGCTAGAATTGATGGCGGCATTCATGAGAATCCGGAAAGTCTAAACCTTGTCTGTGGTATTCCGAGTAGGATTCTGGGATTGGATGACTGTGACGAGCTTCAAACTCGCGAGTGTTGGGCGTGATGACAAACGCAAAATAATCAATGGATTCTATTCCGACATGATCGAGAACCAACAACTGATTAGCCATGCTATGGCAGAGCATTTGGAACATTTTCACTGAGAGGATGGGAAGTAGCCATTGACAACGGTGACACCCTACATAGAGCTTTTCATGGAAGGAACTTTGCATTTTTGCATTGAGTTGAATATTACATTACAGGAATTCAGAAGACAAAGCATCTCCAAAACTCCAACATATTCTCCATTACTGCACAACAAGTAATTATTTCACGCTCTTTTATTTTTTCTAATAATTCAAACTGATAATTATAATTGATATCCTGACTAAGAATAATAAAATAAACATAGCTTGCTTCAAACCAATAATCTCTGTGGGATCGACCCTTACTCACGTAAGGTATTACTTGGACGACCCAGTACACTTGCTGGTTAGTGGTACGAAGTCATAAGAAATCTTGATTTTGATATTGGGATTACAATTTCGTGCACCACCAACCAACAACGAACCAATTATAATTAAACTCTTGAGTATTCCAACTCAAGGTTCTCCTTTTAATCAACTCCCAATCAAGTTGAGAAACTACTCCATTATCATAAACGTAGACTTCACAAAATTAAAAGGGGAAATAAAAAGAGACATGATGAACAATAATCAAAGAGATTAATTAAAAATAAAAATAGTTTTTGTATTAATAAATTCTAAAAATAATCCAATTGTAACTCTGGACAAATTAAGGATATGAAAGAGTAAGTAAAAAGTAAGTAAACAAACTAGAATGACCAGTTCCGGAGGTAGACTATTCTCAATGACCAAAGCCAAAATCTTCAAATCCTAAATTGAGTGTAAAGAAAAAAACCTAGAGGAAGAAATAGAATTCTCTCTCCAGATCAAAAACTAAAAACTAGAAATTATGTGGAATGAGAATTGTTTCGTCTTTGCATGTTCCCAGGCTCTAATATGTGTTTTTGGGCCGAAAGCTGGGTTAAAACGCGGCCCAGAATCCACGCCAGCGATTTCTGTAAATTCTGCAGATTATGCACGTCACGCGACCTCGTCGTCCACGTGTTCGCTTCATCCAGCGTTTTCCCGCGCCACGCGTGCGCGTCATTTACGCATTTGCGCCACTTGTGCAGCTTACAATCCACGCGTTTGCGTCAGGCACGCAAGCGCGTCACTGCGATTTCCTCTATTTCGCGCGGTCGCGTGAGCCATGCGCCCCCGTCACTTCTCGCTGATCATCTCCTCAATTTCTTGTGTTCCTTCCATTTTTGCAAGCTTCCTCTCCATTCTCTAAGCCATTCCTGCCCTATGAAGCCTGAAACACTTAACACACAGATCACGGCATCAAATGGTATAAAGGAGAATAAAAATATACAATTAAAAGATCTTTAGGAAGGAAGTTTTCAATCATAGAACAATTTTAGGAAGGGATTGTAAATACATGCAAATCATATGAATAAGTGGGTGAAGACTTGATAAAACTACTCAATTAAACACAATATAAATCATAAAATAATGGTTTATCATGCGCCTTTTCGGCCTCTGTTTCCTTCTTGACCCTTCACCAGTATTTTGAATCAGCTTAATCTTTCGAAAATAATTATCTCGACTAACAAATTTCCCCTTAGGATTAATGTGTTTTGCTTTCGAAGTCATTTCTTGGAACATTAAACACTTAATCCTAATCCAATCGTTAGACACCTTTACTGATAATAATTACCGTTTACCTTCTCCATTAATTCTGACCCGTTTGACACGTCTCCCAGGATTCATACCTTCTCTCTCCACCACTTCACCTTCTTCGCAAAGTTACCTCCTTTTCCTTTGAATTCATTCTGTAATAACGGCTAAACAAAAACTCCCTTTAAATTCGACACTTTCGTCTTTGTTTAACTTTCTTGAACCCTTATTTTCTCAATTTCTCTTGCATTCACCTTTCTCACACAACCTCTATTCTTCAACTTTCGTTCTTTTCTGCTCATCAATGGCTACTTCTTCATCTCACGTTGCTGCACAAGACCAGGGCAAAGGTCCCATGGTGCAACCATCGGCTCCTCCAACTCTTCATGTATTAAACTAGGTCAATGATGAAGTCATTGATGATCCACAGATTCAAATTGATGACCCTAGAATCCTTATTCCCTTTACTGTGGGTGGAGATACCCATTATTTTATTGGCCCTATCGAAAATCTGAAAAGGGCAAACAAAAAAACTTCCTTTCTTCCCAAGTGCTCAAGGAGATGATTTATTGACCAATTAAGACCTTGATATCTCCTTCTTCACCAACCAAAAACCATTTAGGAATAACCCTAAGATCACTCCTTGAGGAATTGACTTCACAGCCTGGTATGAGCGTCTTGCTCCATCGAAGAGCGCTACTTGGGGGGCTCTCGGGTTCAAGCTCTTCTGAGACTTTCTCACTTTTCTCCATCGACGCTCCCTTGGATGATCGGAGCCGTGACCTTTTTCTAGAACAGGACTACCAATAATTTTCACATTCCTTGTGGGATGATTGGTATGTCACTTCTAGATGTGGCTGCTATTACAAGACTCCCGATTAGTCCTCCAGACATTACCTCTGACATGGAGCCTAGGCAACAGTACATCATTGCCCCAACAACTTTTGTTCGTCATATGGACTCCCGATTAGTCCTTCAGACATTTCTACAGTGACTTTATTTTTCATCATATGGGCACAGAAGGTAAACTTGTTACAGATGATGAATGATGAGCGGATAATTTATACGCTTTTTGGCATTGTTTTTAAGTAGTTTTTAGTAAGTTTAAGCTACTTTTAGGGATGTTTTCATTAGTTTTTATGTTAAATTCACATTTCTGGACTTTACTATGAGTTTGTGTGTTTTTCTGTGATTTCAGGTAAATTCTGGCTGAAATTGAGGGATTTGAGCAAAACTCTGAGAAAGGCTGACAAAAGGACTGCTGATGCTGTTGGAATCTGACCTCCCTGCACTCGAAATGGATTTTTTCTGGAGCTACAGAACTCCAATTGGCGCGCTCTCAACGGCGTTGGAAAGTAGACATCCAGGGCTTTCCAGCAATATATAATAGTCCATACTTTATTCGGAAATTGACGACGTAACTTGGCGTTGAACGCCAAGTACATGCTGCTGTCTGGAGTTAAACGCCAGAAAAATGTCATGATCCGGAGTTGAACGCCCAAAACACGTCATAACTCGGAGTTCAACTCCAAGAGAAGCCTCAGCTCGTGAATTGATCAAGCTCAGCCCAAACATACACCAAGTGGGCCCCGGAAGTGGATTTATGCATCAATTACTTACTCATGTAAACCCTAGGAGCTAGTTTATTATAAATAGAACATTTATTTATTGTATTAGACATCTTTTGATCACTTTAGATCTGAAGAGCATCTTTGAACGCATAGTTCTTAGACCATGGGGGCTGGCCATTCGGCCATGCCTGAACCTTTTGCTTATGTATTTTCAACGGTGGAGTTTCTGCACACCATAGATTAAGGGTGTGGAGCTCTGCTGTACCTCAAGTATTAATGAAATTCTATTTTCTTTTATTCAATTCTCTCTTATTCTTATTCCAAGATATTCATTCGCACCCAAGAACATGATGAATGTGATGATTAGATAATCCTCATTATCATTCTCACTTATGAACGCACGTGATTGACAACCACTTCCGTTCTACATGCAACAGAGCTTGAATGTGTATCTCTTAGATTCCCCAACAGAATCTTCGTGGTATAAGTTAGATAGATGGCGGCATTCATGAGGATCCGGAAAGTCTAAACCTTGTCTATGGTATTCCGAGTAGGATTCTGGGATTGAATGACTGTGACGAGCTTCAAACTCCTGAAGGCTGGGCGTGATGACAAGCGCAAAAGAATCAATGGATTCTATTCCAACCTGATTGAGAACCGACAGATGATTAGCCATGCGAGTGACAGCCGCAGAGGACCATTTTCACTGAGAGGATGGGATGTAGCCACTGACAACGGTGATGCCCTACATACAGCTTGCCATGGAAAGGATTAAGAAGGATTGAGTTGAAGCAGTAGGAGAGCAGGCGTCCTTGAGCCATACAGTAACTCCATATGCTTATCTGAAATTCCCACCAATGAATCTGCATAAGTGTTCTATCCCTTTTATTATATATCATCTATTTTCTTATTTCTATTTTCGAACCCATAAACCAATTTAATCTGCCTAACTGAGATTTACAAGGTGACCATAGCTTGCTTCATACCAACAATCTCTGTGGGATCGACCTTTACTCACGTAAGGTTTATTACTTGGACGACCCAGTACACTTGCTGGTTAGTTGAACGGAGTTGTGAATTTAACCAGTGCCATAAGAATGCCTTCATCTCAAAATAGTTAGAACATGGATCACAATTTCGTCCACCAAGTTTTTGGCGCCGTTGCCGGGGAACAATCAATTTCGAACAACAATTCAAACAATTGTTTCCAACCCACAATGGTGCCAAGTTTTTAATCCGGCAACAACACCAAGTTTTTGGCGCCGTTGCCGGGGATTGTTCGAGTATGGACAACTGACGGTTCATCTTGTTGCTCAGATTAGGTAATTTTCTTTTCAAAAATCTTTTTAAAAAATTTTTCTTTTATTTTTCGTTTTTCTAAACTTTATTTTCGAAAAAATTAATAAAAATTCAAAAATTTCATAAAATCATAAAAATAAAAAAGTTATTTTGTGTTTCTTGTTTGAGTCTTGAGTCAATTTTTAAATTTGGTGTCAATTGCATGCTTTAAAATTTTTTTTTCTTGCATTTTTCGAAAATCCCATGCATTCATAGTGTTCTTCATGATCTTCAAGTTGTTCTTGACAAGTCTTCTTGTTTGATCATGATGTTTTCTTGTTTTGTGTTGTTTGTTGTTTTTCATGTGCATTTTTGCATTCATATTTTCCAAGCATTAAAAATTTCTAAGTTTGGTGTCTTGCATGTTTTCTTTGCATCAAAGATTTTTCAAAATTATGTTCTTGATGTTCATCATGATCTTCAAAGTGTTCTTGGTGTTCATCTTGACATTCATAGCATTCTTGCATGCATTCATTGTTTTGATCTAAAAATTTCATGCATTGAGTATTTTTGTTGTTTTTCTCTCTCATAATTAAAAATTCAAAAATCAAAAAAAAAATATCTTTTCCTTGTTTCCCTCCAAGTTTTCGAAATTTTGGGTTGACTTGGTCAAAATTTTTTTAAAAATTAGTTGTTTCTTACAAGTCAAGTCAAAATTTCAATTTTAAAAATCTTATCTTTTCAAAATCTTTTTCAAAAAATCATATCTTTTTCATTTTTTCTATTTTTCGAAAATTTCAAAAACATTTTTCAAATTATTTTCAAAATCTTTTCCTTATCTTTACATCATATTTTCGAAAATTCACTAATAATTAATGTGATTGGTTCAAAAATTTGAAGTTTGTTACTTTCTTGCTAAGAAAGGTTCAATCTTTAAGTTCTAGAATCTTATCTTGTAGTTTCTTGTTAGTGAAGTAAATAATTTTAAAATTTTTTGAATTAAATCTTTTTATCTTTTATTTTATCTTTTTCAAAAATTTTATCTTTTTCAAAATTTGATTTCAAAAATATCTTATCTAACTTACTATCTTCTTATCTTTTTCAATTTTGATTTCAAATCTTTTTCAATCAACTAACTAACTTCTTGTTTGTTTCCTATCTTTTTCAAAACCACCTAACTACTTTTCTCTCTCTAATTTTCGAAAATATCTCATCCCTTTTTCAAAAATTCTTTTTAATTGACTAATTGTTTCATGTTTTAATTTTAATTACATTTTATCTCTAATTTTCGAAAATTACTAACCTCTTTTTCAAAATTATTTTCGAAATTTCTCCTCTCTCTCTTCTTCTTCTATTTAATTATTTAATTACTAACACTTCTCTTCACCTCTCTTCATCCAAAAATCCGAACCTCCTTCTTCATTCTTCTACCCCTTCTTTTTCTACTAACATAAAGGAATCTCTATACTGTGACATAGAGGATTCCTCTTTCTTTTCTTGTTTTCTTCTCTTTCATATGAGCAGGAACAAGGATAAAGGCACTCTTGTTGAAATTGATCCAGAACCTGAAAGGACTCTGAAGAGAAAATTAAGAGAAGCTAAATTATAACAATCCAGAAACAACCTTTCAGAAATTTTCGAACAAGAGAAGGAGATGGCAGCCGAAAATAATAATAATGCAAGGAGAATGCTTGGTGACTTCACAAAGCCAACGTCCAAGTTTGATGGAAGAAGCATCTCCATTCCTGCCATTGGAGCCAATAACTTTGAGCTGAAACCTCAGCTAGTTGCCTTGATGCAACAAAACTGCAAGTTTTATGGACTTCCATCTGAAGATCCTTATCAGTTTTTCACTGAGTTCTTGCAGATCTGTGAGACTGTAAAGACGAATGGAGTTGATCCTGAAGTCTACAGACTCATGCTTTTCCCTTTTGCTGTAAGAGACAGAGCTAGAGTATGGTTGGATTCACAACCCAAGGATAGCCTGGACTCATGGGATAAGCTTGTCACTGCATTCTTAGATAAATTCTTTCCTCCTCAAAAGCTGAGCAAGCTGAGAGTGGATGTTCAAACCTTCAAACAAAAAGATGGTGAATCCCTCTATGAAGCTTGGGAAAGATACAAGCAGCTGACCAAAAGATGTTCATCTGACATGTTTTCAGAATGGACCATATTAGATATATTCTATTATGGTCTCTCTGAATTTTCGAAAATGTCATTGGACCATTCTGCAGGTGGATCTATTCACCTGAAGAAAACGCCTGAAGAAGCTCAAGAACTCGTTGACATGGTTGCAAATAACCAGTTCATGTACACTTCTGAGAGGAATTCTGTGAATAATGGGATACCTCAGAAGAAAGGAGCTCTTGAAATTGATGCTCTGAATGCCATATTGGCCCAGAACAAAGTGTTGACTCAACAGGTCAACATGATCTCTCAAAATCTGAATGGATTGCAACATGCATCCAACAGTACTAGAGAGGCAGCTTCTGAAGAAGCTTATGATCCTGAGAACCCTGCCATGGCAGAGGTTAATTACATGGGTGAACCTTATGGAAACACCTATAACTCATCATGGAGAAATCATCCAAATTTCTCATGGAAGGATCAACAAAAACCTCAACAAGGTTTTAACAATGGTGGACGTAATAGGCTGGGCAATAGCAAGCCATATCCATCATCTTCTCAGCAACAGACAGAGAATTCTGAACAAAACACTTCTAATTTAGCCAATGTAGTCTCTGATCTGTCAAAAGCCACTTTCAGTTTCATGAATGAAACAAGATCCTCCATTAGAAATCTGGAGGCACAAGTGGGCCAGCTGAGTAAGAAAGTCATTGAAACTCCTCCCAGTATTCTCCCGAGCAATACAGAAGAGAATCCAAAAGGAGAGTGCAAAGCCATTGACATAGTCAATATGGCCGAATGCACAAGGGAGGAGGAGGACGAAAATCCTAGTGAGAAAGACCTCCTGGGACGTCCCTCAAGCAAGAAGGAGTTTCCTATTAAGGATCCAAAGGAATCTGAGGCTCATACAAAGACCATAGAGATTCCATTAAATCTCCTTCTGCCATTCATGAGCTCTGAAGACTATTCTTCCTCAGAAGAGGATGAAGATGTAACTGGAGATCAAGTTGCTCAATACTTAGGAGCTATCATGAAGCTGAATGCCAAGTTATTTGGTAATGAGACTTTGGAAAGTGAACCTCCCTTGCTCATTAATGAACTGGATACTTGGATTCAGAAAATTCTACCTCAAAAGAAACAAGATCCTGGCAAATTCTTAATACCTTGTACCATAGGCACCATGATCTTTGAAAAAGCTCTGTGTGATCTGGGGTCAGGGATAAATCTTATGCCACTCTCTGTAATGGAGAAGCTGGGGATCATTGAGGTACAACCTGCCTTGTTCTCATTACAACTGGCAGATAAGTCATTGAGACAAGCTTATGGAATAGTAGAGGACGTGTTAGTAAAGGTTGAAGGCCTTTACATCCCTGCTAATTTCATAATCTTAGACACTAGGAAGGAAGAGGATGATTGCATCATCCTTGGAAGACCTTTCCTAGCCACAGCAGGAGCTGTGATAGATGTCAATAGAGGAGAATTAGTCCTTCAATTGAATGGGGAATACCTTGTGTTTAAGGCACATGGCCATCCCTCTGTGACAGAAGAGAGTAAGCATGAAGAGCTTCTCTCAGTTCAGAGTCAAGAAAAGCCCACACAGTCAAACTCTAAGTTTGGTGTTGTGAGGCCACAACCAAACTTTAAGTTTGGTGTTAAGATCCCATATCCAAACTCTAAGTTTGGTGTTGGGACTATACAACATTGACCTGATCACCTTGTGGCTCCATGAGAGCCACTGTCAAGCTATTGACATTAAAGAAGCGCTTGTTGGGAGGCAACCCAATTTTATCTAATTTCTATTTTATACTATTTTATTGTTATTTTGTGTTTTATTAGGTACATGATCATGAGGAGTCACGAAAAAAATCAAAAAAAATTTAAAACAGAGTCAAAAACAGAAGAAAAAAATTTTCACCCTGGAGGACGCACAGGCTGGCGTTCAACGCCAGTAAGATGCATCTGGCTGGCGTTCAACGCCAGAACAGAGCACCATTCTGGCGCTGAACGCCAGAAACAAGCAACATCCTGGCGCTGAACGCCAGGAATGTGCCTAGAGGAGACAAGCTGGCGCTGAACGCCAGTAACAAGCATGAAACTGGCGTTCAACGCCAGAAACATGCATTACATGGGCGTTGAACGCCCAGAACATGCATCAATGGGCGTTTGAATGCCAGAATGATGCATGAAGGCATTTTACATGCCTATATGGTGAAGGAATGGTATTTGTTTACACCTCAGGATCTGTGGACCCCACAGGATCCCCACATACCATATTCCCACCTTACCTTTTAATCCTAATCACACTCTCCTAATCCTAAATCTCATTCTTCCTACTCCCCATGTCACACTTCCCAACACCCATTCACCATTCACATCACCCCACTCTTCCCCATAACCCCACCTACCTTCATAAAATTCAAATTCAATTTCCCACCCATTCCCACCCAAATTGGCCGAACACCCACCCTCCCCTCTCCCTATAAATACCCTTCCCTTCTACTTCATTTTCACACAACACATCCCCTTCTTCTCCCACATAGCCGAACCTACCTCTCTCCCTCTCTACCATATTTTCTTCTTTTTCTTCTACTCTTCTTTTCTTTTTTTTGCTCGAGGACGAGCAAAATTTTAAGTTTGGTGTGGTAAAAAGCATAAGCTTTTTGTTTTTCCATTACCAATGGCACCTAAGGCCGGAATATCCTCTAGAAAAGGAAAAGGGAAGACAAAAGCTTCCACCTCCGAGTCATGGGAGATGGAAAGATTCATCTCCAAGAGCCATCAAGACCACTTCTATGATGTTGTGGCAAAGAAGAAGGTGATCCCTGAGGTCCCTTTCAAGCTCAAGAAGAATGAGTATCCGGAGATCCGACATGAAGTTCAAAGAAGAGGTTAGGAAGTCTTAACCAACCCCATGCAACAAGTTGGAATCTTAATGGTTCAAGAGTTCTATGCCAATGCATGGATCACTAGGAACCATGACCAAGGTATGAACCCAAGTCCAAAGAATTATCTCACAATGGTTAGGGGGAAATACTTGGATTTCAGTCCGGAAAATGTAAGGTTGGCATTCCACTTGCCTATGATGCAAGGTGATGAACGCCCCTACACTAGAAGGGTCAACTTTGATCAAAGGTTGGACCAAGTCCTTATGGACATTTGTGTGGAAGGAGCTCAATGGAAGAGAGACTCCAAAGGCAAGCCAGTCCAACTAAGAAGACTGGACCTCAAGCCTATAGCTAGAGGATGGTTGGAGTTCATTCAACGCTCTATCATTCCTACTAGCAACCGATCTGAAGTTACTGTGGATCGGGCCATCATGATTCATGGCATCATGATTGGAGAGGAAGTAGAAGTTCATGAGGTCATCTCCAATGAAATCTACAAAATAGCCGACAAGCCCTCACCTATGGCACGGCTAGCTTTTCCTCACCTTATTTGCCATCTATGTTACTCAGCTGGAGTTATCATAGAAGGAGATGTCTCCATTGAAGAAGACAAGCCCATCACCAAGAAAAGGATGGAGCAAGCAAGAGAAGCTCCTCACGGTCCCCAAGAGGTACATGAGGAAGCTCATCATCAAGAAATCCCTGAGATGCCTCAAGGGATACACTTTCCTCCAAACAACTATTGGGAGCAACTCAACACTTCCTTAGAAGGTTTGAGCCACAATGTGGAACAATTAAGGGTGGAACATCATGAGCACTCCATCATTCTCCAAGAAATAAGAGAAGATCAAAGAGCTATGAGGGAGGAGCAACAAAGGCAAGGAAGGGACATAGAAGAGCTAAAGAACATCATTGGTCCTTCAAGAAGAAGACGCCACTAGAGGTGGATTCATTCCTTGTTCTTTATTTCTTTCTGTTTTCGGTTTTTAATGTTGTGTTTATCTATGTTTTGTGTCTTTATTTCATGATCATTAGTATGTAACCATGCCTTAAAGCTATGAATAAATTCCATTAATCCTTCACTTCTCTTAAAAGAAAAATGTTTTAATTCAAAAGAACAAGAAGTACATAAATTTCGAAAATAGCTCTTGAATTTAGTTTAATTATATTGATGTGGTGACAATACTTTTTGTTTTCTGAATGAATGCTTGAACAGTGCATATGTCTTTTGATCTTGTTGTTTATGAATGTTAAAATTGTTGGCTCTTGAAAGAATGATGAACAAAGAGAAATGTTATTGATGATCTGAAAAATCATGAAATTGGTTCTTGAAGCAAGAAAAAGCAGTGAAAAAAAAAATTGGCGAGAAAAAAAAAAGAGTATATAGAAAAAGAAGGAGCAGTAGAAAAAGCCAATAGCCCTTAAAACCTAAAGGCAAGGGTAAAAAGGATCCAAGGCTTTGAGCATCAATGGATAGGAGGGCCCAAGGAAATAAAATCCAGGCCTAAGCGGCTAAATTAAGCTGTCCCTAACCATGTGCTTGTGTCATGAAGGTCCAAGCAAAAAAAGCTTGAGACTGAGTGGTTAAAGTCGTGATCCAAGGCAAAAGAGTGTGCTTAAGAGCTCTGGACACCACTAACAGGGGACTCTAGCAAAGCTGAGTCACAATCTGAAAAGGTTCACCCAGTTATGTGTCTGTGGCATTTATGTATCCGGTGGTAATACTGGAAAACAAAATGCTTAGGGCCACGGCCAAGACTCATAAGTAGCTGTGTTCAAGAATCAACATACTTAACTAGGAAATTCAATAACACTATCCGAAATTCTAAGTTCCTAGAGAAGCCAATCATTCTAAACTTCAAAGGAAAAAGTGAGATGCCAAAACTGTTCAGAAGCAAAAAGCTACAAGTCCCGCTCATTTAATTATAATTAATATTCATTGATATTTCTGAATTTATAGTATATTCTCTTCTTTTTATCCTATTTGATTTTCAGTTGCTTGGGGACAAGCAACAATTTAAGTTTGGTGTTGTGATGAGCGGATAATTTATACGCTTTTTGGCATTGTTTTTAAGTAGTTCTTAGTAAGTTTAAGCTACTTTTAGGGATGTTTTCATTAGTTTTTAAGTTAAATTCACATTTCTAGACTTTACTATGAGTTTGTGTGTTTTTCTGTGATTTCAGGTAAATTCTGGCTGAAATTGAGGGATTTGAGCAAAACTCTGAGAAAGGCTGACAAAAGGACTGCTGATGCTGTTGGAATCTGACCTCCCTGCACTCGAAATGGATTTTTTCTGGAGCTACAGAACTCCAATTGGCGCGCTCTCAACGGCGTTGGAAAGTAGACATCCAGGGCTTTCCAGCAATATATAATAGTCCATACTTTATTCGAAGAATGACGACGCAACTTGGCGTTGAACGCCAAGTACATGCTGCTGTCTGGAGTTAAACGCCAGAAAAACGTCATGATCCGGAGTTGAACGCCCAAAACACGTCATAACTCGGAGTTCAACTCCAAGAGAAGCCTCAGCTCGTGAATTGATCAAGCTCAGCCCAAACATACACCAAGTGGGCCCCGGAAGTGGATTTATGCATCAATTACTTACTCATGTAAACCCTAGGAGCTAGTTTATTATAAATAGAACATTTATCTATTGTATTAGACATCTTTTGATCACTTTAGATCTGAAGAGCATCTTTGAACGCATAGTTCTTAGACCATGGGGGCTGGCCATTCGGCCATACCTGAACCTTTTGCTTATGTATTTTCAACGGTGGAGTTTCTGCACACCATAGATTAAGGGTGTGGAGCTCTGCTGTACCTCAAGTATTAATGAAATTCTATTTTCTTTTATTCAATTCTCTCTTATTCTTATTCCAAGATATTCATTCGCACCCAAGAACATGATGAATGTGATGATTAGATAATCCTCATTATCATTCTCACTTATGAACGCACGTGATTGACAACCACTTCCGTTCTACATGCAACAGAGCTTGAATGTGTATCTCTTAGATTCCCCAACAGAATCTTCGTGGTATAAGTTAGATAGATGGCGGCATTCATGAGGATCCGGAAAGTCTAAACCTTGTCTATGGTATTCCGAGTAGGATTCTGGGATTGAATGACTGTGACGAGCTTCAAACTCCTGAAGGCTGGGCGTGATGACAAGCGCAAAAGAATCAATGGATTCTATTCCAACCTGATTGAGAACCGACAGATGATTAGCCATGCGAGTGACAGCCGCAGAGGACCATTTTCACTGAGAGGATGGGATGTAGCCACTGACAACGGTGATGCCCTACATACAGCTTGCCATGGAAAGGATTAAGAAGGATTGAGTTGAAGCAGTAGGAGAGCAGGCGTCCTTGAGCCATACAGTAACTCCATATGCTTATCTGAAATTCCCACCAATGAATCTGCATAAGTGTTCTATCCCTTTTATTATATATCATCTATTTTCTTATTTCTATTTTCGAACCCATAAACCAATTTAATCTGCCTAACTGAGATTTACAAGGTGACCATAGCTTGCTTCATACCAACAATCTCTGTGGGATCGACCTTTACTCACGTAAGGTTTATTACTTGGACGACCCAGTACACTTGCTGGTTAGTTGAACGGAGTTGTGAATTTAACCAGTGCCATAAGAATGCCTTCATCTCAAAATAGTTAGAACATGGATCACAATTTCGTCCACCAATGAACATGTGGCTTTTTTGTTCTACTGGCTAAATGTAATTGTCTTCTGCTCTCGAAGTGTTCAAATGCAGAAGCTTTTCCTTCCTCTTGCCGCTCTACTTCATGAAGGGAACAACCTTAACTTGGCCAAGTTACTTCTAGGGCATATTTTCGAAGAACTTGGTCAGTTTGTTAATTGTCTTCGAAACAATTACTTGATCAGTACGGGAGGCCCTCTTTGGCTTCTCCGACTTTGGCTTAATGCCATCTTTGAGAAATACATGATTAAACCTGGAGGTGGTGCTACAAACAAATAGCACATTGAAGGTTTTTGATTGGCTAACTTCAAGCCAAATTTTCTAGAGGCTCAATCAGATGAAGACTAATTTTGGCTATCTTTTCTCTTTTTCACTCTTGTAAAGACTTCCACAATGAGGACCTAAATTTCATCCCTTTTCGCGTCGAAATGTGGTCCTGCTAGCTCGAACGCCTCCTCTTCCCTAATGATACTGAAGAAAGCAAACTTACTAACAGGAGTTGGGCAAATTTGCTAGATGTGCAGGTAATTCCAACGGGGCTACCTCTACATAAAAAGGAACGTTTTAAAGTGACCATGTATCCCCCTCATTATGCTGCTAGACAGCTAAGCTTCTCACAAGCTATTTCCACTCCACTCCCTAGGAACAGCAAACCCTTTTGTCATATCACTTTAACCTCAAAGAAAGAGCTCAACATTTGCCTCTCGAAAAATCAACAACAAAGAGAGGGCTACCACCATCTTATCTATGATCAAAGCTCATTCATCACTAAGTCTTGCTTCGATTGGTGGACTACTTACTATTCCAAGTACAATCGTACCCTGGAAGAGATCAAGCGTTCTGTCATCCGAACAGTTCCTACTGCTGAGGGTTCTCCTAAGAAACCTCAAAAAAGAAAGGCCGAAGTCACAGCTTCCTCACGACAACCGCTAAGGAAAAGTCAAAGGACTCCTACAAGGACTTCCAGAAGGGTAACTACTCTCTACTCATACATATATACTTAATTTGAAACTCTTCAAAAATCATATCTACTTACAAACTTCTTGATTTCGATCTTTCATTAGTTATAGTTGCAATCATCGAGCGAAAGCTCTTCTGATGATAGTGAGCCATCCATCCAAAATCTTCTCACTGGATCCTCTAATTCGGATGATCCAATTGATTCAGATTCGGGCTCTCAATTAATTCGAAGAACAAGACTTATTTCGGTAATATTATATTATTTTCAAATAAATTTCGATTCAATCAACATCAATCTCCTCTCATATTTTTTGTATTTCAGCCTGTTACCACTGCTCAGTCAATCACCTCATCTCTTGCACCTGACCAACCACCTTAACATCAGCAAAATTTAGGACAACCAACATCTCACTCCTCAATTTAAGCTACTGTGTCTGTTTAACCTCTCCAGGTAACTTTTTTAATTCTAACTGGGACACAAGTATTTGATTTAACAGAGGAGCATACTCATCATTCCCTGACACAAACTTTGATTATTAGACATGTTTCTCCAACAAACCAAGTTGAAACTTCTACTAGATTTTAGGTGGCCCTAGATTCGGACTCTCCCTCTCGAGTTGCTGAAACTGTTGCTCCCGATTCGGATTTTCCATCTCAAGTTCTAGAAAATCTCCCTTCACCAAAAAGGACTTCCAGTTTGCCTAAACAAGCCGACCTTCAAACTTTCCCTAGTCTGGGATCTGGAAGTTTGGGTGTATCTAGTAAAAATGCTGATATGGTTACCTTGGTCAGCATTTTGAATCAAGCTATTCAAGAAGATAAAGTGCCCATTTCTGCTCCTGTACTTATAGGTCCTTCTACATCTGGTCCTTCATCCGAGCTAAATGTCAATACTCGAGAATAACTTTTATCACTTCTCAAGCTCCTGGACCATCCACCCATCGAATAGACCAATGATGCAGCCCTGAACAAGCTTTTGTCTGATCTTTTAAGTTCATCTTTTGAACTTTAGGTTCCGTCCCTACACTCTGCCATAATCAATCAATTCAAACAAATTGCCAACAGAAATGTAACTACCCAGGAAAAACTTCAAGGAATCAAAGATGAAGTAGCTAAGATCATAACTGAGTCAGAAAGCTATACTACGGCCCTTCAGCCAATCAAAGCTTCCCGTGAAGAATTCAATTTAAGAGTCTCTCAGGCTATTTCCGTTCAAGCTCACTATGATAAGGAAGAGAGAAAACTTGAGGCAGAATTGGCTCAAATCAATGAAAGACTTGTCAAAATTCAAAAAAAGAGAGCTAATATAGCTACACCTCTAGCCACTGTCCAGCAAGAACAACATTAGCTTGTGCAATAAATTGTTTCTATTGAGACAAAGTAAGAAGAATGTGAGAAGCAACTTGACAAGGCCCAATATGAAGAATTCAAGCATGCTGAAACACTTTCAGCTCTGGACAGTGAAAGGGTAAAGTTACACTCAGACTTAGCAGAGCTTATGGCACCTTACATTTCTCCATCTTAGAACTCAATGTTTGTAATAATTTCTTTTATCTTCAGGCGTATGCATTTTAATCCTCGTTTATCAAACAATAATATTGCTTCAAATACTTTTTGTTTATCGATTTGATTATATTTCCAGACTCGATATCTATGATTCGATATGCATTTTCAGAATATAACCCAATCACTTGAAAAGGCCATTCCTAGTATGGGACCATTTGCCAAGAACTCTCGATTTCTTTTCCATTACCAAATAACTTTTAAAACCAACTCACCGATACTGAAATATTTTTCTTTTATTTGACGATTATAATTTTGAGCAATACTTTCTTTTTGCCAAATCATGTTTTCGAGCGCTAGTATTCGCTCTGAGTCTAATTCATTCTACTCATAAAAAATTGCATTCCAATAATCATCGACTAGTAAATCATTTTGCCTTGACACCCTCAAAGTATTCAGATTGATTTCCAATGGTAGCACAGTATCATGGCCATATACTAATTTATAGGGTGACGTACCTGTCGACCCTCTTGGTGAATTTCGATAGGCCCATAGCACTTGACTTAACGTTTCATGCCAAGTTCGTGGTCTGTTCCCGATCTTTTTTTAATCAAACTTATCATAATTTTATTTGCTGCCTCTACTTGTCCATTGGCCTATGCATAATAAGGGGTTGAAGTAACCGTATTAATATTCCTCGTGATGGTTTATTAGTGGCTAAGAGAAGGGGGGTTGAATCTTAGCCCCTTTTTCGCTTAGTAACCCTTGCTGTCCTTCAGAACACTTGAGGAAATATTTCTTGTTTTGTCTCGTGCTTAGCCACGAGATTTTTTCGTTTTGTCTCGTGACTGATGTGCGGAAAACGATCCGACACAAAACTCACCGGCAAGTGCACCGGGTCGCATCAAGTAATAAAAAACTCACGGGAATGAGGTCGATCCCACAGGGATTGAAGGATTGAGCAATTTTGGTTTAGTGGTTGATTTAGTCAAGCGAATCAAGATTTGGTTGAGTGATTTGTGATTTGCAGAAATTAAATTGTATTGAAAGTAAAGGGAATGTGTAAATTGCATGAAATTAAAGAGGGCAAGGAATTAAAGTGCTGAATCTTAAAGAACAAGAAATTGAATGGCAAAAACTTAGAATGCAAGAAATGTAGATTGCGGAATCTTAAAGTACAAGGAATGTAAACGGCTGGAATTGTAAAGGGGATTGGGGATTGGATTTGCAGAATTTAAACAAGGAAAAGTAAATTGCATTAAACAGAAGAGTAAAAGAGGGTCTGGGTTGAATCGGATCTGAAGCAAAACAAGTAAATAAACATGAAAAGCAAAAACAGAATGTAAACTTTGGAATCAGATCTCAGGACCCAGAGACTAGAAAACCAAGTCTAGATCTCAATGCCTTCCTAGATCCAACAAGAACAATTGCAAGGGAAATGTAAATTTGCAAAGAAAGTAGATGAAGAGCAATTAACCGAAACTGAAATTCAATTAAGCAGTAAATAAACAGAGAGATCCAAGGATGAGATTGAAACAGAATTTCTTCAATTCTCCAACCCAAGATCCAAGACAATTGTAATTGAAATTGAAAGCAATAAAACTAAGAGGAAGAGAAGTGAATTCTCCTTCCCCGAGACTAAGAAATTAAAGATCACTCAATACCAAAAGCTCTCCGAAAACTATTCTAAAAACTAAAAGGGAAAGCTCACCGAAAAACTTAAATCCTATGCTATTTATACACTTTCTTCAAATGGTCTTCAAGCCTTGAGTTGGGCCTTTGCTCTTGGTGGAATTGGGTTGAGAGAGGCCTTGGTTGATTGCTCTTGGAGTTTGGAGAGGAATCAAAGTGAACCAATTAAACCGGGTTGGAGTTTTGCAAAAGTTTGAGTAAAAGTTTGAGTAAAAGTTTGAGGCTAACTTTTACTCCAACTTTTCACCTCAGCTTCCATGTTTTTGCTGATACCAACGTTGGTGCAAAAGTTAGGGGTCTAACTTTTGCTCCAACGTTGGCCTCCTCATGTGCACTTATGGCGCCAACGTTAGCCCAAAAGTTAGAGGCTAACGTTGGCGCAAACTTTTGCTCCCCCCTATGTGTTTTTCATGCGCCAACGTTAGCCCAAAAGTTAGAGGCTAACGTTGGCGCAAACTTTTGGTGCCCCAGGGAGTGTTTTGCATGTGCCAACGTTAGCCCAAAAGTTAGGGGCTAACGTTGGGGCAAACTTTTCACCCAAAAGTTTGTGCAAAAGTTTGAGGCTAACTTTTGGTCCAGCTTTTTGCTTCCTGGTTCATTTTCATTTATTCCAAAAGTTTGAGCTAAAGTTTGAGGCAAACTTTTGCTCAAACTTTTTTGTCCTCTCTTACTCTAGCCATTCCTTCTTGCTTCAACCTTTCTCCAAGCTTTCTTCACCTATCATTAATCAACCAAACACATCAAAGCTATGCTCAAAATCATGAGATATTCATTCTATCATAATATGTAACAAATATAGCATAAAACCTCATGAAATTGCATTAATTCATCTATGGTTGATTCAATCAAAGGAAGCATGAAAATCTGCCCAAATTGGCTTGCTTAGACCTCAAGAAAGTGCATAATTCAAGTGAAAATAAAAGAAAAAGACTAGTGAAACTAGGCTAAGATGACTTGTCATCACAACACCAAACTTAAAGCTTGCTTGTCCCCAAGCAAGAAATGAATTATGCTCAGAGGTTCTTTCAATTAAGATGGATTGAAGAACACTTGTAAAGTACAGTGAGTGAAGTGATTAAGTAACAGTGGGGTGAACTCTAAATTATATGCTCATGCAAGGGCTTCAGTGCTCACTAGTCCTTACATATTGGGAGTCGTAGGTCTTAGGATTTTCATCCGAATGGTATCATAGAGATCTCTTTATATGTAATCACCTTGAAGCAGCTTATAGTTTCTGTGCTTTGGCCTCGACTCTAAATGTCATGTCTCAAAGCGGCTCTTTAAATAAGTTTTCAATCAATACTCCTAAACCAGTTGGTTTTAAGGTATTAGGTGTTAAAGCACCCCTAAGGATTTACTTGCTCAAGCCTCTTTCCTTGACACACTTCAACCACAAGCATTTACTAGGATAACAACTCTTTGAGTTTTTGTTTCTTTCTTTCTTTTTCTGCCTAGTAATTGATGCTCAGAGCCTTGGGCCATGTTCTTTTTGTTTTTGTATTTTCTTTACTTTTCTTTTTGTTTTGTTTGCTGCTTCTCGGATCAATTGATTTTTGAGAATCTCCACAATACTTCCTTGAACTTCATATCCTGCCTATGAGCTCCCATGCAAGTTTTCACAAGCATGCAACCTCAATACATAATCATACAACTAGAACCACCACTTCTCCTAATCTTTTGCTTACCTCAAAATTGTTTAATTCCTCAATCCTTCGTTTCAAAGAACTTTCATGTGATGCATTCTTGAAAATTGAGTGCAAACAAGTTTTGAAGATAAGAATGTTGTGAATAATCAAGCATCTTGCTTATTGAATTATAAAGAAAGACTATGCTATGCAGGCAGGCAGGGGTATATAAAGAAAACTATACTATGCAGACAGGCAGGACAAATAAGGATACAATCTAACTTTCAATTACAGCAATATTTGATGTAAAACAATCACTTAACAATACAACCTGTTGGAGTTCACTTGCTTTCCTTCTTCTCATCATCATCAATGCTGACTTTCATGTTCATCTTTCACCTCTTTGGTTGATGATGCTAAAAATCTCCAAAAGTTTGTATGATATTCTGTAGTGATATTGGAAGTTGCTTGTTCCCCAAGCACTTAGAAACAGTGGTTAGTCTGCATGATTTATTTGTGGGCTTTTTGAACTTACTTTGGTGTGGGAACACCAAACTTAGTACCTTGCCAAAGGTTTTCATTAACCATGTGTGAAATTCTTTTTTTTCTTTCTCAAAAGTAATAAGGCTGAAAACTAGAAAACAGCAAAATAGTTAACTAATTCATCCAGTATGCTTGAAGCCCATATTATGCATAAGGTGAGAATGTGTGTTATAATGGGATTTTGGTGGAACACCAAACTTAGAATTCTTCATTCTCCCTTAGATTGTTTTGGTGTGCAACACCAAACTTAGCTTCTTGCAATCTAGATAAAGCTAGTTAACCTTTTTATTGAAATAGATATGAAAAGAGAACTACCTCAGGTTGGGTTGTGGTGCACGAAATTGCAATCACACTTTTGCAATCCCGCACAACTAACCAGCAAGTGCACTGGGTCGTCCAAGTAATACCTTACGTGAGTAAGGGTCGATCCCACGGAGATTGTCGGCTTGAAGCAAGCTATGGTTATCTTGTAAATCTTAGTCAGGATATCAGAGATTATCAGGATTGATTGTGAAAAGCAAAAGAACATGAAATAAGTACTTGTTTTGCAGTAATGGGGAACAGGTTGAGGTTTTGGAGATGCTCCATCTTCTGAATCTCTGCTTTCCTACTGTCTTCTTCTTCAAGCACGCAAGGCTCCTTCCATGGCAAGCTGTATGTAGGGTTTCACCGTTGTCAATGGCTACCTCCCATCCTCTCATTGGAAATGTTCAACGCACCCTGTCACGGCACGGCTATCCATCTGTCGGTTCTCGATCAGGCCGGAATAGAATCCAGTGATTCTTTTGCGTCTGTCACTAACGCCCCGCCTTCAGGAGTTTGAAGCTCGTCACAGTCATTCAATCATTGAATCCTACTCAGAATACCACAGACAAGGTTTAGACCTTCCGGATTCTCTTGAATGCCGCCATCAGTTCTAGCTTATACCACGAAGATTCCGGTTAAAGAATCCAAGAGATATCTACTTAATCTAAGGTAGAACGGAGGTGGTTGTCAGGCACACGTTCATAGTTGAGAATGATGATGAGTGTCACGGATCATCACATTCATTCGGGTTAAGAACAAGTAATATCTTAGAATGGAAGCAAGCATGATTGAATGAGAAACAGTAGTAATTGCATTAATCCATCAAGACACAGCAGAGCTCCTCACCCCCAACCATGGGGTTTAGAGACTCATGCCGTGGAAGGTACACAAAGAAACGTGTAAAGTATCATGAGGTACAGATACAATGTCAAAAGATCCTATTAGTAGTGAACTAGTAACCTAAGGTTTACAGAAATGAGTAAATGACAGAAAAATCCACTTCCGGACCCACTTGGTGTGTGCTTGGGCTGAGCATTGAAGCTTTCATGTGTAGAGACCTTTTCTGGAGTTAAACGCCAGCTTTCATGCTAGTTTGGGCGTTTAACTCCAAGTTTTATGCCAGTTCCAGCGTTAAACGCTAGAAGTTCTGAGGCTGATTTGCAACGCCGGTTTGGGCCATCAAATCTCGAGCAAAGTATGGACTATTATACATTGCTGGAAAGCCCAGGATGTCTACTTTCCAATGCCGTTGAGAGCGCGCCAATTGGGCTTCTGTAGCTCCAGAAAATCCACTTCGAGTGCAGGGAGGTCAGAATCCAACAGCATCTGCAGTCCTTTTCAGCCTCTAAATCAGATTTTTGCTCAGATCCCTCAATTTCAGCCAGAAAATACCTGAAATCACAGAAAAACACACAAACTCATAGTAAAGTCCAGAAAAGTGAATTTTAACTAAAAACTAATAAAAATATACTAAAAACAAACTAAATCATACTAAAAACATACTAAAAATAATGCCAAAAAGCGTATAAATTATCCGCTCATCAGGTTGCCTCCCAACAAGCGCTCTTTTATTGTCACTAGCTTGACATTCTCTGTGATTGCTCAGCTCAGATTCTGAGCATCCTTCACCTTGTCCCATTGTTTTTCCAAGTGAGGCTTTGCTTTGTGCTGCTCATCCCGGATGAGTGATTCTTTTCTGTTAGCCCTTTCCTCACTTGTTTCTGTGAGGTTCTTGGTTAATTGTTCCATTTGCCTCTCAATTCTTCCGAGTGAGTCCTCATGGTTCTTGCTTATCATCTCTTGATGTTTCATCATTCTCTCTACTAAGATTTCCAGATTAGTGATCCTCTGAGAGTCTTGTGAGATTGGTTGGTTGTGGGGTGTTAGGGGTTGGAAGGGTGGGTAGTGTGGTGGTATGCAGTGTGGTATTGTGGGTTTTTTGCAGGTTTGAGAACTTGGGGTTGATGTAATTGAAGTCTCCTTGTTCCTGATGTTGAGATCCCCTCATTCTTAGATACGAATGTGGCTTGCATGGTGGAAATTGTGCACTCACTGTAGTAGAATGGAGAAAATCAATTTGTCTAGCTATTGACTCCAATTGTTGCTGAGTTTGCTGATGTAGCTGTTTGCTTTGATTCATGACTGCCTTCATTCCTCCAAGATTCATTATCTCCTTTTCTGAAGTTGCATTCTGTGGGGTCTCAAACGAGTGTTGGTTATTGGCTCTCTTGTCATTGAACTCTGCAGTTCCTTGGCCAGCTGCTGTTGCTTTGAGTAGGTCATCTGAGAAGTAGTCCACCGCTCTTCTTGTTTCTGGGGTTAATCCTTCATAGAATGCTTGGAAACCCACTTTGTCATTTGCTTTCTTGTATCTTTCCCATGCTTTGAACAATGGTTCTTCCTCTCCTTGTATGAATGGATGTATTCCCTCTTTCATCTTGATGTTTTGTTGGGATGAGAAGAATTTGGCTAGAAATTTGGCAACCAAATCATCCCAACTAGTGATACTTCCTTGGGGAAAAGTTTCAAGCCATTGTGCCGCTTCATCCTTCAGTGAAAAAGGAAATAGCAAAAGCTTATAGGCATCATGATTTATACCATCGAAGTTGACAACACCACAGGTCCTCAGAAAAATGGATAGGTGCTGTTTAGGATCCTCCAATGGATTTCCTCCATAGGAGCAATTCTTCTTTATTAGTGTAATGAGTTGCGGCTTCATGTTGTGGTGTTCCTCTTTCTCAGAAACTCCTTCTTCAATGATATCCTTCCCTCTGGCTGCTCTTCTTTCCTTTGACATATAAATCAACAACGGAACACACAGTGATTCTCTTGAAAATTGAGTGTAGTTAGTTGAGACAAAACTTCAAACAGTTAGTGGGTTAGTCAAAAATTAAAGAAACAGTGCTTGATCTAGATCTCCACTTCACTTAATCATTGTCAATCTAATCAATCCCCGGCAACGGCGCCAAAAACTTGATGTGCGGAAAACGATCCGACACAAAACTCACCGGCAAGTGCACCGGGTCGCATCAAGTAATAAAAAACTCACGGGAGTGAGGTCGATCCCACAGGGATTGAAGGATTGAGCAATTTTGGTTTAGCGGTTGATTTAGTCAAGCGAATCAAGATTTGGTTGAGTGATTTGTGATTTGCAGAAATTAAATTGTATTGAAAGTAAAGGGAATGTGTAAATTGCATGAAATTAAAGAGGGCAAGGAATTAAAGTGCTGAATCTTAAAGAACAAGAAATTGAATGGCAAAAACTTAGAATGCAAGAAATGTAGATTGCGGAATCTTAAAGTGCAAGGAATATAAACGGCTGGAATTGTAAAGGGGATTGGGGATTGGATTTGCAGAATTTAAACAAGGAAAAGTAAATTGCATTAAACAGAAGAGTAAAAGAGGGTCTGGGTTGAATCGGATCTGAAGCAAAACAAGTAAATAAACATGAAAAGCAAAAACAGAATGTAAACTTTGGAATCAGATCTCAGGACCCAGAGACTAGAAAACCAAGTCTAGATCTCAATGCCTTCCTAGATCCAACAAGAACAATTGCAAGGGAAATGTAAATTTGCAAAGAAAGTAGATGAAGAGCAATTAACCGAAACTGAAATTCAATTAAGCAGTAAATAAACAGAGAGATCCAAGGATGAGATTGAAACAGAATTTCTTCAATTCTCCAACCCAAGATCCAAGACAATTGTAATTGAAATTGAAAGCAATAAAACTAAGAGGAAGAGAAGTGAATTCTCCTTCCCCGAGACTAAGAAATTAAAGATCACTCAATACCAAAAGCTCTCCGAAAACTATTCTAAAAACTAAAAGGGAAAGCTCACCGAAAAACTTAAATCCTATGCTATTTATACACTTTCTTCAAATGGTCTTCAAGCCTTGAGTTGGGCCTTTGCTCTTGGTGGAATTGGGTTGAGAGAGGCCTTGGTTGATTGCTCTTGGAGTTTGGAGAGGAATCAAAGTGAACCAATTAAACCGGGTTGGAGTTTTGCAAAAGTTTGAGTAAAAGTTTGAGTAAAAGTTTGAGGCTAACTTTTACTCCAACTTTTCACCTCAGCTTCCATGTTTTTGCTGATACCAACGTTGGTGCAAAAGTTAGGGGTCTAACTTTTGCTCCAACGTTGGCCTCCTCATGTGCACTTATGGCGCCAACGTTAGCCCAAAAGTTAGAGGCTAACGTTGGCGCAAACTTTTGCTCCCCCCTATGTGTTTTTCATGCGCCAACGTTAGCCCAAAAGTTAGAGGCTAACGTTGGCGCAAACTTTTGGTGCCCCAGGGAGTGTTTTGCATGTGCCAACGTTAGCCCAAAAGTTAGGGGCTAACGTTGGGGCAAACTTTTCACCCAAAAGTTTGTGCAAAAGTTTGAAGCTAACTTTTGGTCCAGCTTTTTGCTTCCTGGTTCATTTTCACTTATTCCAAAAGTTTGAGCTAAAGTTTGAGGCAAACTTTTGCTCAAACTTTTTTGTCCTCTCTTACTCTAGCCATTCCTTCTTGCTTCAACCTTTCTCCAAGCTTTCTTCACCTATCATTAATCAACCAAACACATCAAAGCTATGCTCAAAATCATGAGATATTCATTCTATCATAATATGTAACAAATATAGCATAAAACCTCATGAAATTGCATTAATTCATCTATGGTTGATTCAATCAAAGGAAGCATGAAAATCTGCCCAAATTGGCTTACTTAGACCTCAAGAAAGTGCATAATTCAAGTGAAAATAAAAGAAAAAGACTAGTGAAACTAGGCTAAGATGACTTGTCATCACAGACCAGCCAGGAGATATTTTTCAGTTTTGTCTCCTATGCAGCAGAATCAGAAATGGAGTACAAGAGAGGGAAAATTACACCAAGATATATCCTGGTTCAGCTACAAAGTGCAATGTAGCCTACATCCAGTCTCCATCACAATAATGATGAAATTTCACTATAATCATCTTTGATTACATACACCAATTCTCCCTAGGAACTACCCTTCCTATCCGGGATAAGTCCATAATCTAAACCCAAAGACTGAACTTGACTTGGTCACTGCTAAGCTTTCAACTGCTAAGTGCTAACCCAACTTGCAAGGAGATTCCCACAGAATCATGAAACACAACACAGATGTACAAAGGACCTCTAAGGACATCTATGGCTTTTTCTTTTAATTTTGCACACTCTGCCTTTTTTCGCTCTATGGCTTTTTCTTATAAACCTCACTGTTTGCCTTTTTCCATGAGATTCAAGACAGACAAAATTAAACAGAAAAATACAAAATGAAGAATATTGAAGGAGAAAAACTTCTGTCAGCTTAGACAGCTATGTGAACACTGTGCCTTGTACTCTCACTTATTGCTTCAAGCCTTGGCTGTTCTCCCTTATTTATAGAGGGGGAAACATCCACGGTTGAAACCATTTGAACCAAGCTAAACTTCTTCTTCTTTAAGAAAACCGGTTCGGCCAGAGAGAGATGAGAGATAACCGAATGCTATATCCAACATGCAATTACCTCTGAGTCTTCCCTTTACACCAAGCTTCATCAATCCGAGCCATCCCTCCTTGCTTGCACTCCAAGAAGGACTCCTAGCCCTTGATGCTTCTTGATGCATGACAGCTTCTTCTGCTCAAACTTCTGCATCTTCTCCACATAGCTACAGTAGTTACCTCCTGTGGCAATTGATCAAAAGCTGAGACAAGCCATCCCTTAAGGATCTTCTTCCTCTAACTGAGATCTCTTCTTCTATTTTTGGTATGGAGAGCTTGAGCTTACTTCACCAAATCTTACCCTTATTTGGTGAAGATCTCAGCCACAACATACTTTTTGTTTTCTTTTTCTTGCCATCATTGTGATGGTCTTGTTGCTTGTTTGCTTCTTCTTTTCGGTAGCTAGCTTTAGCTTCCATGCCTTCTCTGTTGAAATGACCGAAAGAGAAGAAAGAGTGGAGAGAGAAGAGAGATGATTTTGAAATGCTTTTAGTGAAGCTAGGAAAGAGAATGAAATGAATTAATTGTTTCGAAACCCAAGCCTGGAAGCGTGTAGAACACTTAAGGCAATCACGTCATTTTTTCACTTTCTCTTTCCTATTTCTAATGTCTGCATTAAGTGCAATAGAACATAATTTGAAATCCATCCAAAGATGCATATGACATCTGTGGAAGCATGCATGGATCTCTCTTTCTCATTTTTTCAATTTGGACCAAGCTAGTGGATCTCTCCATCAAAGTTGATTTGGGCTAATAATAATCAAATCTGGCCCCATTAACAAAGTATTGATTCAGCCAAACAATTTAACCAAGGTTGAAAGTAAAACTCATTTTTGGGCTTGCAACAATTTTTTTTCTTTTCTTTTTGGCCCAATCAAAACCTGCACAGTAAAATTATTTTAATTAACATATATGAATTAAAATCTAATTAATAATTTTGTAATTAATCAAACTAATAATGTTTAGTCATCACTAATATTAATTTAGAATTTTCCAAACACATCACCTCGAAGCTGCAAAATTCTTAACTCGCTGACCAATAAACATAGTCCCTTGATCAGTACTCAATGTTTGAGGAATTCCAAATCGATGGATTATATGTTCCTCAATAAAATTTATTATTTCATTTTGCCCAACTTCTATTAAAGGAACTACTTCGACCCACTTTTTAAAATAATTAATTGCTACCAGAATAAATTTATGATGTTTCGATGAAGGAGGATGAATCAATCTAATTAGATCCAAAGCCCAACCTCTAAATGGTCATGGCTTTATAATCGAATGCAACTCATATGCTGGGATCTATTATATCGATCCATGCTTTTGACATTCTTGACACGCCTTTGCATATTTGATACAATCTTTGATCATGGATGGCAAATATACATGATTTCAATATAGCACCCATTTCATCTTCATCCCAGCCTGATGAGCACCACATATCCCTTTATGGACCTCACCTAAAGCAATGTCTTTATCATCTTGACTTAGACATCTCAAAAGACTTTCATCGATTCCTTTCTTATACAACTCATCAACCATCAAGACAAAATTCATTGCTTGCAATTTTATCTTTCTATTGACTGAGATGCTGGGATTCTTTAAATATTCAGCAATGAGTTTCCTCCAATCATCATCTTTCCATTTGCCTATACACAAAGCTTCCCTTTCATCCCCAGGCACCAAAATTTGATGGATATTGGCTAATTTTCTTAAAGTTTCTGGGCCGATTCTATATCTCGAAGTAATTTGGGCTAACTCATTAGCGATCTCGTTATAAATCCTTGGGATATGAACCAAAGAAACTTTTTGGAAAGATGTTAACAACTCCCAAGCCGTTGCCAAATATTTTTGTAACTTCTCATTATTACATTTGAACTCCTTCGATAACTACTTTAGGACTAACTGAGAATCCCCTAGGATTTGGACTTCCAAAGCCCCTTTTCCGATCAAGATTTCAAGGCCCAAAATTAAAGCTTCATACTTTGCCATATTATTCGAGCAAGGATATTTTAGCTCGAATAGGAATTCTGATAGAATCCCTTCTGGCGAGATAATGAGAATTCCAACCCCTGCACCATCCTTGTGTTTCGATCCATCAAAATATAACTTCCAATAATCGACCTTAATGTCGATTACATTTGCCCCCTAGTAATTCAGATTGTTCAAATTATCAACTAGAAAATCTGCAATGACTTGACCTTTGACAGCTTTTACTAGGACATATTGCAAATTGAATTCTGTCAAAGCGAGCATCCATTTTCCTAACGACCTCTTAACATTGGAAAACTCAACATATATTTGATAAGATCAGTTTGTGCTACAACTTTCACTGATTCAGCTACCATGTAACACTTTAATTTCATGCAAGACTAGTACAGGGACAAACACAATCTTTCTATCGGGGAATACCTTGTTTCAATATCAGTCAAAACATGCCTAAGGTAATAAATTACCCGTTCATGTCCATTCTCATCATCTTGAGCTAGCATACACCCAATTGTGTTTGTAGATGCTGCAATGTACAATTTCAAGGGCTTATGCAGACGAACATTCGCCATAATTAGAGCCTTAGATAAATATGCCTTTATTGGATCGAATGCCTATTGACGCTCATCTGTCCACTCGAACTGTGAATCATTCTTTAGTTTTACTATAGGTGCAAACATTCGAGTTCGATTAGAAATATTCGAAGTAAACCTCCGAAGATAATTTACTTTCCCCAAGAATGATTGCACTTCTTTTTTCGATTTAGGGGCAGAAAATGCTAATATTGCATCAGCCTTTCTCTTATCGATTGCAATCCTTTTTTTATGAATCACAAAGCCTAGGAAATTTCCAGTTGATACACCAAAGGCACATATCAAAGGATTCATTTTTAATCCCTTTTTCCTCATAGTGACAAATGCTTTCCTTAAATGATCGATGTGTTGATTCACCGAAATCGATTTAACCATAACGTCATCGATATACACATTTCCCAATATATTCATGGAATATGGCATTCATTGCTTGCTCGTAAGTTGCACCAGTATTTTTCAAACCGAAAGGCATAACCACCCACTCATAAGTGCCTAGTGCCCGGGATAACGAAAAGCAGTTTTGGACACATCATCTTTTACAATGAAGATTTAGTTATATCCCGAATAACCGTCCATAAAACTTAAAATTTCATTTTCCGCCACAGAATCGATCAACATATCTGCAATTGGAATAAAATACTCATCTTTCGGGGTAGCATTATTCAAATCTCTAAAATCAATACACACCCTTAATTTTCCATTTTTCTTCATCACGGGAACAATATTCGAAACCCATTCTAAATAACGTGCGGTTCGAATAAATTTTACCTTAATCAACCGCTCAATTTCTTCCTTAATCTTTAGATTGATTTTTGGAGCAAAACATCGAGGAGTTTACTTCACAGGTCGAGCATTTGGTTTCAGTGCGAATCGATGCTCTATGAGAGAACGATCGAGACCAGGTATTTCATGATAATCCCAAGCAAAACAATCTTTGAATTCATGTAAAAGACGAAAAAGTTCAGTTTGAAAAGGATCCACAAGATCCTTACAGATATAAGTGATTCGAACATCATCAATAGATCCCAAATTAATTTCTTCTAAGGGATCTTGAGATTCAACCCTGTTAAGCGATCCTCATCTTTTACTGAATATTTTTCAAAACCCAAAAGTTCTAAATTATAGATGCAATCGAAAGAGAAATCAACAGATTCATTATAAACAGAATGAACTTAATCATTTGCTAGATTAGCAACAGCTTCACTTGTAGTACAATGAACTTCTGCTATTATATTAGCAGTTTGACTAATAATATCATTTGTAATACATAATGAAGATAAACTTAAACCATGACTAAATTCGATTGAAGACATCGAATTGTTACTACTACAAGAAGACATTACATTCCTAACTGATTCAACTTCATCAAAAGAGTCAACTTTATTCTCTACTGAAGGAAAATTACTTATAAAATTATTTAAAATTACCAGGTAATTCGAGATGTCTTGAGCATGCTCCATCAAATACCGTCTCGAATCTATTCTAAGATGAACAATCCCAACCAGTTGGGGGGTATATCAAGGTGTGGATAACGCAACTTCACCGTCAGGCCTTCCGAAGACAAGTAGCAGCCCTCACAATTATAGGAATTTAACATCCTATCAACATTTAAAGGCTTCAATTTCGGATTATATACCCTAAAATCGACATGCAGCTGCTCGACATATAAATTTGAATTAGCCTTAACAATTTCAGGCTTTCCATCCTTTGTCCAAAAGAGGACACTTTGATGCACAGTAGATGGTACAACTCCAACTCCGTGAATCCAGTCTCGGCCCAGTAAAGCATTATAACTTGCTTTTGATGGCACCACCACAAAAATAGTATTTTGTTTAGAAGATCCCACTTTCACCCCCAAAGTAACCAGACCTTTTGCACGAGAGAAGCACCACTAAAGTCTGTTATAGTAATATTGATGGGAACCAAATCATCAGGATGCTTACCAACTTTCATCAACATCCTTTCTGGCAAGAGACTTATTGCTGCTCCGCCATCAATTAGCACTTTATTTACTTTAATTCCACTCAGGGTAGTAGTAATATAAAGTGGGCAAAGATTAGAATTTTGCTTTTCAGAAGGCCTCAGAAAATACCCAGGTTCATCCTCATACTGAATGAAAGAAAAAGCTTCTTCAACATCCATGCCATAATTTTCTTTAGGGTCGCCTTCATACTCACCCAAGTATTTGGTTGGAATAATCAAAATAGTTTTAACCATCTCATCATCTCCTTCTTCAAAATACTCTTCCTCCACATTAACATCCTTGTCTTTGTCAGCTCCTGAAGTATAAGCTATCGCCTTGCCTCTTTCCAACTTCACAGGGGAAGGGATATCTTTCGGGCATATTTCCCCATCAGAAGGAAAAACTATTCGAGAGTGCACCGAAGGCGTTGCCTCCTTGCCTTTGTCAGATTGAGGCTTCTTACTTTGAAGTACATTCCTTCTTCCTCTTTCCCTCGGGTATCCCCTGGCTCGACCACGTTGATAGGGATATTGGTTTCGAGGAGGCCCTCGATGTCCCCACTATGGGTTTCGTCGATATTAAGCGTCTCAATTCTGGAATTCTTGACAATTCCGAATCCACTAAACTCCTATAGCCTAAGAATGGCTTAACGGCACAACAACTTTCTACTGAGGAGCCCTGGAACTTTGTCCATCCACTCGTCTAATTGGTTTCTTTTGATGAGCCTACTCCTCTCTATGAGCCAACTCCTTTTTTATCATTTCTTTCTCAAAGATCGCTACAGCCTCAGCGGTAAATACGACATTACATCGAGGACACAGAGATACGTCCCGATCTTTGATCTTTTGCTGTACCAAGAAATCCAACAAACCATCCCCTGCTCGAGGATATACTGATCGGACTTGTGACTCGAAATCACCTAGAGCCACATCAAAATCATAAGACATCCCAACCATATTTACTCCAAAATATAGTTCAACATAACCAGCTTCAGCATCGAAAGAATCAGCATCAACTTTCATATCTTTTTTTCCCATCATCAAACTTCAAACGTCCTTCGATAATAGCCTCCTGAATCAAGTCCCTGAAACGAACACAACTGTTAGTCGAATGATTGGTTGCTTGGTGAAATTTGCAATAAGGTTTCCCTTTTAAATATTTCACCGAAAGTAAAGTTCTACCCTCAGGCAGAATGAATTATTTATCTTTAAGCAACACATCAAAAATCTAATCAGATTTCGAGATATCAAAACTATACTTCTTTCTACTCTTTAGTTTTGAATCATTCGACTTTTCATTACTAGGGAGATTTTTAAGTAAAGAACAAATATATGGAAGACCCTTTTTAAGCTCGGCTAAATCGACTTCCGTTTCGAAATCAAACTCCTCTTTTGAGGAATCCATGGCCACATACGCAGCCTTTTCCTTTCGAGTAAAAGGTTTACTCCTTAACTTCTATTCATTCATATATTTCTCTTTTTCCTTTTTCATAAGTTTGACTTGACGAACCCGTTCAGCCAAATGGGCTAAGTCAGGTATATGCACATTAAGCAGTTTTTGACGCATATAGAATCCTAAACCCATAACTGCTATTTTCACCGCTTCACTCTCAGGTAATGACACGTAGCATCTACTTCTAGCATTTTTGAAACGTATCATATAGTCATCAATGGTTTCACCATCTTCTTGTTTCAAAGCAACTAGGTCAGTAACTGCTACATTCAACTCCTCTCGATAAAATTGAGCGTAAAAAGTAGTTTCCAACTGATTCCATATCATTATCGAATTTGGTTTGAGATTAGAAAACTAGGTAAACTCATTTTCATTAACGAAGAAGGAAAAAACTTCATTTTCAAGTTTTCATCATTAGCTAGATTCCCAATCTCGACCAAATATCGAGCGACATGTTCAGTAGTTGACTCTCCAACTTTTCCTGCAAATTTTGTGATTATCTTTGGATTTTTCATCCCTTTTGGCACTTCAGCCATTTGAACAACTTGAGAGAAAGAAGACACAAAATGGGGTCGATTCATAAAACCAACAGTCAAACCAACTCGATTAAGCACTAATTCCACAATTCTTGTGACCTGATAACGTTCACCAGCATGATTAACACGTAATCGTGCTAGAACATCATCTGTATTTTGACCACGGGGAATTATCTGAGGATTCTCTCTTCTTAAAACATTGTTTTTATTTTGAAATGTATTTTCGAATCCTTTATTGTTCCCCCTGGCATCATGCCTTTCACCTTCATCATAATCAACGATTCGAGCAATCCGTTCAACTTGCTTTGCAAGACGTTCAAATTTCGATTCATGATCAGCCATCATGGGATTTAAAATTATGGTCATTTGTTGAGTCAATAAGTTGACTAAATCATGATGACTTTTCTCTACATGTTGTCGAAACACCGCCATGGAATTAGAGGCATTCGATGTAGAGCCCACATTATAATCACGTGAGAACTCAGAATACTGTTGTGGGTTTTGAGAATTATTTACTCCATTTACACTCCCGAAATGAGCAGGAGGAACAAAACCACTCACCGGTGGAGTATAACTGGGAGGAAGACCATAAGAAGGCCAACCAGTAGTTACTGGAGGCTGGACTGGTGGTAAGTTACCACGTGGACGAATATTACGTCTAATATTTCCAGTTTGTATGCTAGTAACAACTGTACTTTCACTTACAACCAAACCTTTCGAACGTGAAGTAACGCCCGAAGATTGCACAGTTACTGGTATGCTGTCATTGGTGGACGAACCACCATTCACATTTGACACTTCATCAGCCATGTGAATAATCCTTCTACTTCTCAATTGCATACACCAAATGACACCAAGAAATAAATTTTTTGACACACTTCAGTTTAAAAACTGTCCCACCGGGCGTGCCAATTTGTTTTGTCAATTTTTATCAAATCGATGGTGGTTCGATTCTAATGGTCTGGGAGCGAAACCAATTCCTCTTTTGCATATACTAGTTTTCTATAAGTGCATCAAAGGTGCTCGAATTAGACGAGTATTAAAACAGAAAATAAGTTCGAAAAAGTGCAAAAGAGTAAAAGAAGTCTAAAACAAAGGATTCAAAAAGTAAAATTGACTGAAATCGAAAAGGTTTGGATTGAATTTTAAAGAAAGTGATAAAGATGCATTCGATTGGACCAAAGGACTTCAGACATGGAAATTAAAGGTACTGAAATGTAAATTGAACATGAAAATTAAACAATGCTTGAAACATAAATTTGCTTGAAAGATAAGGTTTTTACAAGAATTGTAAATGAAAGGTAAACACAGTAGAAGGAACTTCTTTTCAAAAATACACTCAAGCACACTCATATCCCAGCGAATTCCTAGGTCTACGTTTGAGTTTGATTTTTGTAGGGTTCCTTCCACTGTCTTTACCTTTCATTTACAATTCTTGTAAAAATTTTATCTTTCAAGCAAATTTATGTTTCAAGCATTGTTTAATTTTCATGTTCAATTTACATTTCAGTACCTTTAATTTCCTTGTCTATCGTCCTTTGGTCCAATCGAAGGCATCTTTATCGCTTTCTTTAAATTTCAATGCAAACCTTTTCAATTTCAGTCAATTTTACTTTTCGAATCCTTTGTTTTACACTTTTTTTACCCTTTTGCACTTTTTGATCTTATTTTCTGTTTTAATACTCGTCTAATTCGAGCACCTTTGATGCACTTATAGAAAACTAGTTCCTACAAAAGAGGAGTTGGTTTCGCTCCCAGACCATTAGAATCGAACCACCATCGATTTGCTAAAAATCGACAAAATAATTTGTGACACGGTTTATTTATATATTGTAGTTTACAGATAAGATAGAAACATGAGTATGTCACATATTCAAGTCAATACTGGCACAAGTTTTAATCAACATTAGTGGTAGCTGCTGATAAAACTGTATGAAATTCAAATAAATACTGCCTGTTACACAGACTTTTTTCGGATTTTAGATAAAGAAATATAGAGTTAATTAAGTTGGAATGGTCACCATTTATTGAATTTAACCAAAACACAACAGAGGACACACTCGTGTCATGGATACCAAGTGTGTCAAAGGTACAGAGATATCATACTTTGAAAACTATTAAGAAACAGATTCAGAATCACAGCCCAATGAATCAACTTAGCATAAGAGAAATTAGAAAAAAAATTAACATCATCTTGATGGTTCATAAAACAGACCAACAGAAACACTAAACTAAAGACAAACTTCAGCAACCGGAATTAATCCATTTTGTGCAAATATAAGATTCACAAAGTGGCCATTGAAACAAATGAAAAGCTAATCTTCAAGGACTTTGCTAGCATTAGCATTGTCGCCCTTTCCAACCTTTTTATATTTTGAAGATGATTCCTTTGCAGACACAGGATAAAGATCAGTTAATTATTTTTACCAAGCGCCGATTATTATTTTGTCCTTTAGGGTTGAAAACCCATCAGCAGCATCGCTAGTAGGGATGACAAAAAAAAATCCAAATCCGCAGATACTCACTGGGATCACCTGTGATAGGGAAAAAATGGAGATCTGCAAAGTTTACATGGGAATAGGGATCCCTCCCCATGAATAAATGGAGACGGGGGCAAAAACTGAGGTACCAACCCCATTGGTGCACGAAATTGTAAATCACACTTTTCACAATTCGTACCACTAACCAGCAAGTGCACTGGGCCGTCCAAGTAATACTTTACGTGAGTAAGGGTCGATCCCACGGAAATTGTTGGCTTGAAGCAAGCTATCGTTATCTTGTAACTCTTAGTCAGGATATCAATTATAATTATCAGTTGACTTGCAAATGAACAAAAGAGCATGAATTAAATAATACTTGTTATGCAGTAATAGAGAATATGTTGGAGTTTTGGAGATGCTTTGTCTTCTGAATCTCTGCTTTCCCGTGTCTTCTTCTTCACGCATGCAAGGTTCCTCCTATGGCAAGCTGTGTATTGGTGGAATACCGTTGTCAATGGCTACCATCCGTCCTCTTAGTGAAAATGGTCCAGGTGCGCTGTCATCGCACGGCTAATCATATGTCGGTTCTCACTCATGCTGGAATATGATCCATTGTTCCTTTTGCGTCTGTCACTACGCCCAACCCTTGTGAGTTTGAAGCTCGTCACAGTAATTCAATCCCTGAATCCTACTCGGAATACCACAGACAAGATTTAGACTTTCCAGATTCTCAAGAATGCTGCCAATGGATTCTAGCTTATACCACAAAGATTCTGATTAAGGAATCTAAAAGATACTCATTCAATCGAAGGTAGAATGGAGGTGGTTGTCAGGCACGCGTTCATAGGTTGAGAATGGTGATGAATGTCACGGATCATCACCTTCTTCATATTGAAGTGCAAATGAATATCTTAGATAGAAACAAGCATGTTTGAATAGAAAACAGAAATAATTGCATTAATTCATCGAGACACAGCAGAGCTCCTCACCCCCAATAATGGAGTTTAGAGACTCATGCCATCAAATATACAAAGTTTAGATCTAAAATGTCATGAGGTGCAAAATAAATCTCTAAAAGTTGTTTAAATACTAAACTAGTAACCTAGGTTTACAGAAAATGAGTAAACTAAGATAAATAGTGCAGAAATCCACTTCTGGGGCCCACTTGGTGTGTGCTGGGGCTGAGACTTGAGCTTATCACTTGCCTGGGCTATTTCTGGAGTTAAACAACAGGTTGTAACCTGTTTTGGGCGTTTAACTCCAACTGGTAACCTGTTTCTGGCGTTTAACGCCAGAATAGAACATGGACTCTTGTTATATATTGCTGGAAAGCCCTGAATGTCTACTTTCCAACCCAATTGAGATCGCACAAATTGGACTCCTGTAGCTCCAAAAAATTCATTTCAAGTACAGGGAGGTCAGAATCCAACAACATCAGCAGTCCTTTTTCAGCCTGAATTAGTTTTTTGCCCAGATCCCTCAATTTCAGCCAGAAAATACATGAAATCATAGAAAAACACACAAATTCATAGTAAAGTCCAGAAATATGAATTTTTCATGAAAACTAATAAAAACATACTAAAAAGTAGTTAGAACCTACTAAAAACTACCTAAAAACAATGCCAAAAAGCATATAAATTATCCGCTCATCACAACACCAAACTTAAATTGTTGCTTGTCCCCAAGCAACTGAAAATCAAATAGGATAAAAAGAAGAGAATATACTATTAATTCCAAAATATCAATGAAGTTTAGTTCTAATTAGATGAGCAGGACTAGTAGCTTTTTGCTTCTGAACAGTTTTGGCATCTCACTTTATCCTTTGAAATTTAGAATGATTGGCATCTATAGGAACTCAGAATTTAGATAGTGTTATTGATTCTCCTAGTTTAGTATGTTGATTCTTGAACACAGCTACTTTATGAGTCTTGGCCGTGGCCTTAAGCATTTTGTTTTCCAGTATTACCACCGGATACATAAATGCCACAGACACATAATTGGGTGAACCTTTTCAGATTGTGACTTAGCTTTGCTAAAGTCCCCAATTAGAGGTGTCTAGAGTTCTTAGGCACACTCTTTTGCTTTGGATAACGACTTTAACCACTCAATCTCCAAGATTTTCACTTGGACCTGCATGCCAAAAGCACATGGTTAGGGACAGCTTGATTTAGCTGCTTAGGCCTGGATTTATTTCCTTGGGCCCTCCTATCCATTGATGCTCAAAGCCTTTGATCCTTTTTACCCTTGCCTTTTGGTTTTAAGGGTTATTGGCTTTTTCTGCTTGCTTTTTCTTTTTTTTATATTTATTTATTTATTTATTTATTTATTTTTGCAAGCTTTTGTTATTCACTACTTTTTCTTGCTTCAAGAATCAATTTTATGATTTTTCAGATTATCAATAACATTTTTCTTGTTCATCATTCTTTCAAGAGCCAACAATTTTAACATTCATAAACAACAAGATCAAAAATATGCATTGTTTAAGCATTCATTCAGAAAACAAAAAGTATTGTCACCACATCAATATAATTAAACTAATTTCAGGGATGAATTCGAAACTCATGTGCTTCTTGTTCTTTTGTATTAAAAACATTTTTCATTTAAGAAAGGTGAAGGATTCATGGAATTATTCATAGCCTTAAGACATAGACACTAGACACTAATGATCATGTAATAAAGACACAAACATAGACAAACATGAAGCTCAAAAAACCGAAAAACAGAAAAATAAGAGCAAGGAGATTAAGGAATGAGTCCACCTTAGTGAGGGTAGCGTCTTCCTCTTGAAGAACCAAAGGTGCTCTTGAGCTCCTCTATGTCTCTTCCTTGCTTCTGTTGCTTGATCCCTAGTGATTTTGGTGCTCCTATCCTTAGTTTCTTCCAATAATTGTGTGGAGGAAAATGTATCCCTTGAGGTATCTCAGGGATTTCTTGATGAGGGAATTCCTCATGCACTTGTTGAGGTCCATGAGTGGGCTCTCTTGATGTGCAATCAAATGCTCTACTACTGAGCTATGGACCCTTGAGATGAATCTCACCATCTCCCATGACTCGGAGGTGGAAGCTTTTGTCTTCCCTTTCCTCTTTCTAGAGATTTCTCCGGCCTTAGGTGCCATAAATGGTTATAGAAAAACAAAAAGCTATGCTTTTACCACATCAAACTTAGGATGTTGCTCGCCCTCGAGCAAAAGAAGATAGAATAGAAGAAGAGGATATGGAGAAGAGGGAGAGAGGTGTGGGTTCGGCCAAGGGGGAAAAGAAAGGGTGGTGTTGTGTAAGAATGAAGAAGAGAGAAGTGGGGTAGGTGGGGATCCTGTGGGGTCCACAGATCCTGAGGTGATCCTATGGGGTCCACAGATCTTGAGGTGTCAAGAATTTCTCATCCCTGCACCTTTTAAGCGTGTAAAATGCCCTCTGTATGCAATCATGGCGTTTAACACCAGACTGCAGCTTATTTCTGGCGTTAAACGCCCAAATGTAGCCTGTTTCTGGCGTTTAACACTAGCCTGATGCTTGTTTCTGGCGTTAAACGCCACCTTGATGCTTGTTTCTGGCGTTAAACGCCAGACAGATGCTTGTTTCTAGCGTTTAAACGCCAGACAGCTCTTCCTCCAGGGTGTGCTATTTTTAATGCTGTTTTTGATTTTGCATTAATTTTTGCAGTTGTTTTTGTGACTCCACATGATCATCAATCTAAAGAAAACACAAAATAACAATGGAATTTTAACATAGATAGATAAAATTGGGTTGCCTCTCAATAAACGCTTCTTTATCGTGTTTAGCTGGACTATTACTGAGCTTTAATCCAGTCTCAGTCTTGAGCATTCTTGCTCAACATTGCCTTCAAGGTAATGCTTGACTCTTGGCACATTAACAATGAATTTTTTGTCAGAGTCACTATCATGAAGCTCTACATATCCATATGGTGACACACCTGTAATCACATATGGTCTTCTCCACCAGGATTTCAACTTTCCGGGAAATAATCTGAGCCTAGAGTTAAACAGCAGAACTTTCTGCCCTGGCTCAAAGACTCTGGATGACAGCTTCTTATCATGCCATCTTTTTGCTTTTTCTTTGTAAATTTTTGCATTTTCGAAAGCATTGAGTCTGAATTCCTCTAGCTCATTTAACTGGAGCAATCATTTTTCTCCAGCTAACTTGGTATCAAGGTTTAGGAATCTAGTTGCCCAGTAGGCCTTATGTTCCAGTTCCACTGGCAAGTGACAGGCTTTTCCATAAACAAGCTGGTATGGAGAGGTCCCTATAGGAGTCTTGAATGCTATTCTGTATGCCCACAGAGCATCACCCAAACTTCTTGCCCAATCCCTTCTACGGTTAATCACAGTCCATTCCAGGATTCTTTTAAGTTCTCTATTAGAGACTTCAGCTTGCCCATTTGTCTGTGGATGATATGGAGTTGCCACCCTGTGGCTAACTCCATATCGAACCATAGCAGAGTAAAGCTATTTATTGCAGAAATGAGCGCCCCCATCACTGATTAGTACTCTAGGGACACCAAATCTGCTAAAGATATGTTTCTAGAGGAATTTTAGCACTGTCTTAGTATCATTAATGGGTGTTGCAATAGCCTCCACCCATTTGGATACATAATCCACTGCCACCAGAATATAAGTGTTTGAGTATGATGGTGGGAAAGGCCCCATGAAGTCAATACCCCATACATCAAACAACTCAATCTCCAAGATCCATTGTTGAGGCATGGCATAACTGTGAGGCAGATTGCTAGATCTTTGGCAACTGCCACAATTACGTACAAACTCTCGGGAGTCTTTATAGAGAGTAGGCCAGAAGAAGCCACATTGGAGGACTCTTGTGGCTGTTCGCTCATTTCCAAAATGTCCTCCATATTGTGATCCATGGCAATGCAAGAGGATCTTCTGTGCTTCTTCTTTAGGCACACATCTACAGATTATTTCGTCTGCACATCTCTTGAAGAGATATGGTTCATCCCACAGATAGTACTTTGCATCCGAGATCAATTTCTTTGATTGTTGCCTACTATACTCTTTGGGTATGAATCTCACAGCCTTGTAGTTTGCAATGTTTGTAAACCATGGTACTTCCTGGATGGCAAAGAGTTGCTCATCCGGAAAGGTTTCAGAGATCTCAGTAAGAGGGAGGGACGCCCCTTCTACTGATCCTATTCGGGACAGGTGATCTGCTACTTGGTTCTCTGTCCCTTTTCTGTCTCTTATTTCTATATCAAACTCTTGCAGAAGCAACACCCATCTTATGAGTCTGGATTTTGAATCCTGCTTTGTGAGTAGATATTTAAGAGCAGCATGATCAGTGTACACAATCACTTTTGATCCTACTAAATAAGATCTGAACTTGTCATTGGCATAAACCACTGCAAGTAACTCTTTTTCTGTGGTTGTGTAGTTCTTCTGTGCGTCATTTAAAACACGACTGGCATAATAAATGATGTGCAGAAGCTTGTCATGCCTTTGTCCCAACACTATACCAATGGCATGGTGATGAGCGGATAATTTATACGCTTTTTGGCATTGTTTTGAGTATGTTTTTAGTATATTTTAGTTAGTTTTTATTATATTTTTATTAGTTTTTAGTTAAAATTCACTTTTCTGGACTTCACTATGAGTTTGTGTGTTTTTCTGTGATTTCAGATATTTTCTGGCTGAAATTGAGGGTCCTGAGCAAAAATCTAATTTAGAGGCTGAAAAGGACTGCAGATGCTGTTGGATTCTGACCTCCCTGCACTCGAAGTGGATTTTCTGGAGCTACAGAAGCCCAATTGGCGCGCTCTCAACGGCGTTGGAAAGTAGACATCCTGGGCTTTCTCGCAATGTATAATAGTCCATACTTTGCCCGAGATTTGATGGCCCAAACCGGCGTTGCAAATCAGCTTCAGAATTCCCAGCGTTTAACGCTGGAACCGGCATAAAGATTGGAGTTAAACGCCCAAACTGGCATAAAAGCTGGCGTTTAACTCCAGAAAGAGTCTCTACACGAAAATACTTCAATGCTCAGCCCAAGCACACACCAAGTGGGCCCGAAAGTGGATTTTTCTGTCATTTACTCAATTATGTAAACCCTAGGTTACTAGTTCACTATTAATAGGATCTTTTGACATTGTATCTGTACCTCATGACACTTTACACGTTTTTCATTGTATCTTTTATGGCATGAGTCTCTAAACCCCATGGTTGGGGTGAGGAGCTCTACTGTGTCTTGATGGATTAATGCAATTACTACTGTTTTTCATTCAATCATGCTTGCTTCTATTCTAAGATATCACTTGTTCCTAAACCTGATGAATGTGATGATCCGTGACACTCATCATCATTCTCAACTATGAATGTGTGCCTGACAACCACCTTCGTTCTACCTTAGATTGAGTAGATATCTCTTGGATTCCTTAATTAGAATCTTCGTGGTATAAGCTAGAATTGATGGCGGCATTCAAGAGAATCCGGAAGGTCTAAACCTTGTCTGTGGTATTCTGAGTAGGATTCAAGGATTGAATGACTGTGACGAGCTTCAAACTCCTGAGGGCTGGGCGTTAGTGACAAACGCAAAAGAATCACTGGATTCTATTCCAACCCGATTGAGAACCGACAGATGATTAGCCGTGCTGTGACAGAGCGCGTTGAACATTTTCACTGAGAGGATGGGAGGTAGCCATTGACAACGGTGAAACCCTACATACATCTTGCCATGGAAGGAGCCTTGCGTGTTTGAAGAAGAAGACAGTAGGAAAGCAGAGGTTCAGAAGACAGAGCATCTCCAAAACCTCAACCTATTCTCCATTACTGCAAATCAAGTACTTATTTCATGTTCTTTTGCTTTTCACAATCAATCCTGATAATTTTTGATATCCTGACTAAGAGTTACAAGATAACCATAGCTTGCTTCAAGACGACAATCTCCGTGGGATCGACCCTTACTCACGTAAGGTATTACTTGGACGACCCAGTGCACTTGCTGGTTAGTTGTGCGGGATTGCAAAGTGTGATTGCAATTTCGTGCACCACATGGTCACTGGCATCACACATTAGTTCAAATGGTAATGTCCAGTCTGGTGCAGAGATGACTGGTGCTATGACCAGCTTAGCTTTCAGAGTCTCAAACGCCTGCAGACACTCCTTATCAAAGATAAATGGCATGTCAGCAGCTAGCAGATTACTCAGAGGTTTTGCAATTTTTGAAAAATCTTTTATAAACCTCCTATAGAATCCTGCATGCCCCAGAAAGCTTCTGATTGCCTTAACATTGGCAGGTGGTGGTAATTTTTCAATTACCTCTATCTTAACTTGATCCACCTCTATTCCCTTGTTCGAAATTTTGTGCCCAAGGATAATTCCTTCAGTCACCATAAAGTGACATTTCTCCCAGTTTAAAACCAGGTTAGTCTCTTGGCACCTCTTTAGAACAAGTGCTAGATGGTCAAGACAGGAGCTGAATGAGATAAAATGAAATAACTGGAACTTAAATTGCAAGAAACTTAAATGACATCAAAGATAAATGACAAGGAATTAAAGGGTGCAGAAAATTAAAGAACATAAGAGTAAATAGCAAGAATTAAAGGAACAAAATGTAGATGACCAGAATAATAAATTGACTGAATGTAAAAGGGAATTAGGTTATGGGTAATCAACCAACTAGAAGCAAAAGAAATAAGAAGTAATGATAGAGAGGATCATTAGGGATCAGAGATGCAAGTTTTCATGAATTGATGTTAGTCAAATCCTTCTCAATCATGGGTATAGATCCATGGCAAGTGGGTAATTGAATCCCAATCTCTTGGTGATTCAATTTCTCTCAACATGACCAATTGCCACTCTCGTGATCTAAGTGTTCATGAGAAGAGATGAAGCTCAATTCTATTCCAGCCACACAACTCCCATAATCTCAACCAAGGAAAGTTACATCTCACATACTAACCAAGGTGTATTGATCAAAGGAATCATGAAAGGATGAACTCTAAACTGAATTATGTGGCTCATTCCTCAAATTCACCACACAATTCACATAGATTAACCCCTCTCTCGATGGTAGTTGAATCTTTGAAGAACAAGAGTTTCCTCTTTAGATTAACCACTTGAATTGAGGAGGAAAAGAGGAGTTCATCAATGCATTCAACAAGCAGAGCTCTTCCCCCTAATGAATGGGGTTTAGTTAATCATAGCTCCAATTTCAACAACAATTGCCATAAACCAAAATTTAACTAAAATGCCAAGAAAGATGAAGAAGAATAAGGAAATGCTTAAATCTTCAGAAAATGAAGAAGAGAAGTTCCAAAAGAAAAACTCGAATTAGCTCTCCGGGTGTATTCCCGGAAGTACTAGAGAACTTTCAAGTAAAAGTGCTAAAAGTATGAAAAAGTTCTAAGTGTCAAAAGTCCTCTTAAAGTACAAACTCAATCTCTATTTATATTAGTCCTAAAATTCCTTCAAAGATCTTCAATTGGGCTAGCAATGTGGGCTTTCTCTTTGTTGAATTTCTGGTTCAATTGATGAAGTTTCTGGCCTTTGTGAGGAATAGAGGAAGCAGAGCAAGTTAGCTACAATTCTGGCCCATTGAGGGGCGTTATTGGCAACAACTCTAGGCTTAATGCACGTTGGCAACGTGCATGGTATTTTCCTGGAAGTGAAGTTTGAGACTTGGGCGTTGCTGGCCCAAGTTATTGCCAACAACTTGCTTTTCTTCTTCTTGACTCTTCTTTCATGTCTAATGTTGCCCAGAATTTGAGTGTCAATCCTCTGCTTCAATATGGACTATTATAGATCATTGAAAAGCTCTTGATGTCTTCTTTCCAATGCCACTGGAATCACCTCATTTGGACTTTCCTAGCTCAAGTTATGCTTCCTCAAAGAAGGTAAGGTCAAGCTGCCAAGTTGTTGCCAAAAACGCACCCATTCTCCCAAGTTGGCAACGTGCTCGTGCCTAGCCTCCCAAGGCAGAGAAATGAGGCTGGCGTTGTTGCCAAACACGCCTTCTTGCTAGCACGTTGGCAACGTGCCCGTTGCTTCCTCATGGGCTGCCTTCTAGCCTCCTTGAATTTCAACTTCATGTTCTTATTTTTGGGGCCTAGAGAAGACTCTGATTTGGCTTCAATTTTGTGCTCCACCATAGACTATTATATATGGTTGGAAAGCTATGAATGTTAGCTTTCCAACGCAACTGGAAGCACTCAATTTGGATCTCTGTAGCTCAAGTTATGCTTGTTTGAAGGAGACATGGTCAGACTGCCAAAATCGCACACGTTTTTGGTGAAAACGCCCTTGTTTCCAGCGTTGGTAACGCCAGATTTTGAAGCTTCAAAATGAATGACAACCCCATACTATGATATATGGTTGGAAAGCTCTGGATGTCTACGTTCAAATGCCGTTGGAATCACCTCATTTGGAGTTTTGTAGCTCAAGATATACTCCATTGAAGGAGGTAAGGTCAGGCTGCCTTGTTGGAGTTGTTGTGGATAACGCCCCTATATTCCAAGTTGGCAACGTGCTCTTCACCATCCAAGGCTTTCTGGCGTTGTTACCAAACACGCCAATGCTTTCTTGAGTTGGCAACGTGCTCGATGCTCTTTCCTAGCTCTAAATATTGCTTCCCACGTTGCCATTGAACACGCCTATAGAAGCTGGCGTTGGCAACGTGGTTGGCACTATCCCCTGGCGTTGGCAACGTGAATGGCACTCCTCCCTGGCGTTGGCAACGTGAATGGCACTCCTCCCTGGCGTTGGCAACGTGAATGGCACTCCTCCCTGGCGTTAGCAACGTGAATGGCACTCCTTCTTGGCGTTAGCAACGTGAATGGTGCCTTGATTGGCGTTAGCAACTTGGTTGGTGCCTTGATTGGCGTTAGCAACTTGGTTGGCACCCAAGACTTGGTGCCTAGCCAAGCAACCATTCCTGGCGTTGCCTTAGAACACGCCCATGGTTTCTAGCTCAACAACGTGCTCGAGCTCCTCTTTGGTGCCAAAGTTACTTGCCACGTTGCCAAGGAACACGCCTTCATAACTTGGCATTGGCAACGTGCACCTCCTTTTCCTGGACCAAGCCTTGCTTGTGTGCGTTGCTTGCCTGCGTTGTCCTCAAACACGCCCCTCATCTCTAGGCTGGCAACGTGCTCGAGGTTCCCAACTAGCTCATCAAGATTGCTTGCCTGGGCGTTGCCTCCAATAACGCAGCCCTTCTCCAAGTTGGCAACGCCAACTTCTCTTCCAAGGTTGCCTGGCGTTGCCATGAACAACGCCCACTATCTCCAAGTTGGCAACGCCAACTTCTTCTTGCCCAGCTTGCATCATTCTTGCTTCCATGCTTTCTTGTTTCATCACCTATCATCAACAAAGGAAATAGCTTCAAAGTCTTACCCATTCATGCAATAAATTTCATGAGATTCATTCATACTCATTCATGTATGCATTCCTTAAATCATTTGCATGAATTTGGCTAGAATCAACATGTTCCTTGGTATTCTCATGCATGAAGACAAAACTCATAAAATAGCTTGTTTATTTAGAGAAAATGAGTGAAACTAAGCTAAAACCAACTAAACTAACTAGCTAATATAGTAAATATGCAAATGCATCAAAGACTTCGAGAAATTTTTCCACGATATCAGAGAAAATAGAAAGCATGCACCTTTGAAAGGTTGCAGGTGCATTACACAGACCAAATGGCATCCTTCTGTATGCAAATACTCCAGATGGACATGTGAATGCTGTTTTCTCTTGATCCTGGGGATCTATTACAATTTGGTTATATCCTGAATATCCATCCAGAAAGCAGTAGTAATCATGACCTGCTAGTCTTTCTAGCATCTGGTCTATGAATGGTAAAGGAAAATGATCCTTTCTAGTGGCTGTATTGAGTCTTCTGTAATCAATACACATACGCCACCATGTAACTGTTCTTGTAGGAACCAGTTCATTTTTTTCATTATGAAACTCTGTCATGCCACCCTTCTTAGGGACGACTTGGACAGGGCTCACCCAGGGGCTATCAGAAATAGGATGAATAATCTCAGCCTCTAGTAATTTGGAGACCTCCTTCTACACCACCTCCTTCATGGCTGGATTCAGCTGCCTCTGTGGTTGAACCATTGGCTTAGCGTCATCCTCTAATAGGATCTTATACATGCATCTGGCTAGGCTAATGCCCTTAAGATCACTGATGGACTAACCAAGAGCTGTCTTGTGTGTCCTCAGCACTTGAATTAGTGCTTCTTCTTCCTGTGGCTCTAAGGTAGAGCTTATGATTACAGGAAAAGTGTCACCTTCTCCCAGAAACGCATATTTCAGGGATGGTGGTAATGGTTTGAGCTTGGGTTTAGGAGGTTTCTCCCCTTCTTGAGGGATTTTTAGAGGTTCTATTATTCACTCTGGTTCTTCCAGATCAGGCTGAACATCTTTAAAGATATCCTCTAGCTCTGATTCGAGACTCTCAATCATATTGACCTCTTCTACCAGAGAGTCAATAATATCAATGCTCATGCAGTTGTTTGGGGTGTCTGGATGCTGCATAGCTTTGACAATATTCAACTTAAACTCGTCCTCATTGACTCTCAGGGTTAATTCCCTTTTTTGGACGTCAATGAGGGTTCGTCCAGTTGCTAGGAAAGGTCTTCCTGGAATGAGAGTTGCACTCTTATGCTCCTCCATTTCCAGCACCACAAAGTCAGTGGGAAAGGCAAATGGCCCAACCTTGACAATCATGTCTTCAATCATGCCTGATGGGTATTTAATGGAGCCATCATCAAGTTGGAGATATATCCAGGTTGGTTTGACTTCTTCAATCAAACCAAGTTTTCTGATAGTGGATGTAGGTATTAGGTTGATACTTGCTCCAAGATCACATAGAGCTTTCTTGGTACAAGTACTCTATAATGTGTATGGTATCATGAAACTTCCGGGATCTTTAAGCTTCTCTGGTAAGCTTTTCAGAATAACTACACTGCATTCTTCAGTGAGGTAAACCTTTTCAGTTTCTCTCCAATCCTTCTTATGACTTAAGATCTCTTTCATGAACTTAGCATAAGAGGGTATTTGCTCAAGTGCCTCTGCAAACGGAATCTTTATTTCAAGAGTCCTGAGATAGTCTGCAAAGCGGGCAAATTGCTTGTCCTGTTCCACTTGGCGAAGTTTCTGAGGATAAGGCATCTTGGCTTTGTATTCCTCAACCTTAGTTGCTGCAGGTTTATTTCCTACAGAAGTGGTTGGGAAAGCCTTCTTAGAGGGGTTGCTATCAGCACTTGTATGTGTCTGATCCCTCACTGGCATTTGAATGCCAGGGTTGGAAACTGGATTGACGTTGGACGCCAACTCCTTACCTGTTTCTGGCATTTGAACGCCAGAACTGAGCTTCCTTTGGGCGTTTAACGCCAACTCCTTGCTTGTTTGTGGTGTTTGAACGCCAGAACTGAGCATGGGTTGGGCGTTTCATGCCAACTCTTCACCCTTTTCTGGCGTTTGAGCGCCAGAATTATTCCTCTCTAGGCTCTTACTGTCCTCAGAGGGATTTTGGGTATTAGTTTATTCATTTCTTGGCTTTCGTTGCCTTGAAGTGAGGTATTTAATGTTTTCCCACTTCTTAATTGAACTGCTTGGCACTCTTCTGTTATTTATTTTGATAACTGCTGTTCTGTTTGCTTCAACTGTACTTTCATGTTCATATTGGCCATTTTTGTGTCTTGTAATATCTCCTTGAATTTGGCTAGCTGTTTTGTTAGAAAATCTAATTGTTGATTGAATTCAGTAACTTGTTCTGTAGGACTGAGTTTAGCAGTTACTGTTTTAGCCTCTTCTTTCATGGAAGTCTCACTACTTAGGTACAGATGCTAATTTCTGGCAACTGTATCAATGAGCTCTTGAGCTTCTTCAATTGTCTTTCTCATGTGTATAGATCCACCAGCTGAGTGGTCCAAAGACATCTGAGCTTTCTCTGTAAGCCCATAATAGAAGATGTTTAACTGCACCCACTCTGAAAACATTTCAGAGGGGCATTTTCTTAGCATCTATCTGTATCTCTCCTAGGCATCATAATGAGATTCATTATCTCCTTGTTTAAAGCCTTGGATGTTCAGCCTTAGCTGTGTCATCCGTTTTGGAGGGAAATATTGATTCAGGAATTTTTTTTGACAGTTGTTTCCATGTCCTTATCCTAGCCTTAGGTTGGTTATTTAACCACATCTTAGCTTGGTCTTTTACAACAAATGGAAACAATAATAATCTGTAGACATCCTGATCTACTTCCTTATCATGTACTGTGTCAGCAATTTGTAAAAATTGTGCCAGAAACTCTGTAGGTTCGTCTTGTGGAAGACCGGAATACTGGCAACTTTGCTGCATCATGATAATGAGCTGAGGATTCAACTCAAAACTACTAACTCTGATGGAGGGTATACAGATACTACTCCCATATAAAGCAGTAGTGGGGTTAGCATATGACCCTAGAGTCCTTCTGGACTGTTTATTTCTACTTAGATCTATGGTGGAGAAAGGGAGATGATGTGGATTTATTTTATTTGTTTTATTATATAAAAAAATAATTTTTGAAATAATAAAATAAAATAAAATAAAAACTAAAATAAAAATAAAAATAAAAAAAATTGAAAATATTTTTTGAAGATTTTCGAAAAAGTGAGGAGAGAGAAAGTGGTTAAGATATTTTTGAAAAAGATGTGATTTTTTTAAAAATCTTAAAAGGATAAGATTTTGAAAAATTTTGAAATTGAAATATGAATTTTTATGAAAAAAATTTGAAGTAATTGCTTAAAAATAGTTAGAACAGATAATTTTTTTTTTTTTGAATTTTGTTATGAAAGAGAAAAACACACAAAAGACACAAGACTTAAAATTTTTAAATCCAATGCTCCTTGTTTTCGAAAATTTTGGAGGGAAAACACCAAGGCACACCAAACTTAAAAATTTTAAGATCAAAACACAAAGAAGACTCAAGAACACCTTGAAGACTCACAAGAACACTAAGAACAAAAGAAAGAACACCAAACTTAAAATTTTTAGAAAACCCAATTAAAATTTTCGAAAACTAAAGAAAATTAACAAGAGAACACCAAACTTAAAGTTTGGCACAAGATTTAATCAAAGAAAAATTATTTTTGAAAAAGTTTTAAAAGGAAGATACCCAATTACCAAGAACACAAACACAATGCTCTAGCCAATTGAGCTATAAATGTAACGTGTTTTAAAGAGGTATTCTTAGTAAATAAAAATTTTTTGAAAACTGATATTTTAAAAAAGCACAAGAAAAACAAGCAAAGACACAATACAAGACAAATCAAAGATCAAACAAGAAAAATTGACAAGAACAATTTGAAGATCAAGGAAGAACAAAGAACATGCAATTCGAAAATTGAAAGACAAAGAAAAGCATGCAATTGACACCAAACTTAAAACATGACACTAAACTCACAGAAAAACTAAAATTTAAAAAATATAATTTTTTTGAAAAACTTTTTGAAAAGAAAATAAAAGACTCTGACCCAAAAGACAAAATTTTCCTAATATAAGCAACAAGATTCACCGTCAGTTGTTCAAACTCAAACAATCCCCGGCAACGGCGCCAAAAACTTGGTGCACAAAATTGTAAATCACACATTTCACAATTCGTACCACTAACCAGCAAGTGCACTAGGTCGTCCAAGTAATACCTTATGTGAGTAAGGGTCGATCCCACGGAGATTGTTGGCTTGAAGCAAGCTATGGTTATCTTGTAACTCTTAGTCAGGATATCAATTATAATTATCAGTTGACTTGCAAATGAACAAGAGAGCATGAATTAAATAATACTTGTTATGCAGTAATGGAGAATATGTTGGAGTTTTGGAGATGCTTTGTCTTCTGAATCTCTGCTTTCCCCCTGTCTTCTTCTTCACGCACGCAAGGTTCCTCCTATGGCAAGATGTGTGTTGGTGGATCACCGTTGTCAATGGCTACCATCCATCCTCTTAGTGAAAATGGTCCAGGTGCGCTGTCATCGCACGACTAATCATCTGTCGGTTCTCACTAATGCTGGAATAGGATCCATCGATCCTTTTGCGTCTGTCACTACGCCCAACCCTTGTGAGTTTGAAGCTCGTCACAGTCATTCAATCCCTGAATCCTATTCGGAATACCTGAGACAAGGTTTAGACTTTTCGGATTCTCAAAAATGCTGCCAATGGATTCTAGCTTATACCACAAAGATTCTGATTAAGGAATCCAAGAGATACTCATTCAATCGAAGGTAGAATAGAGGTGGTTGTCAGACACGCGTTCATAGGTTGAGAATGGTGATGAGTGTCACGGATCATCACCTTCTTCATATTGAAGTGCGAATGAATATCTTAGATAGAAACAAGCGTGTTTGAATAGAAAATAGAAATAATTACATTAATTCATGGAGACATAGCAGAGCTCCTCACCCCCAACAATGGAGTTTAGAGACTCATGCCATCAAAGATACAAAGTTCAGATCTAAAATGTCATGAGGTGCAAAATAAATCTCTAAAAGTTTTTTAAATACTAAACTAGTAACCTAGGTTTACAGAAAATGAGTAAACTAAGATAGATAGTGCAGAAATCCACTTCTGGGGCCTACTTGGTGTGTGTTGGGGCTGAGACTTGAGCTTATCATGTGTCTGGCAAAAAGCGTGCCAATTAGACTCCTGTAGCTCCAAAAAATCCATTTCGAGTGCAGGAATGTCAGAATCCAACAGCATCAGCAGTCCTTTTTCAGCTTGAATTAGTTTTTTGCTCAGATCCCTCAATTTCAGCCAGAAAATATCTGAAATCATAGAAAAACACAAAAACTCATAGTAAAGTCCAGAAATATGAATTTTGCATGAAAACTAATAAAATTAAAACATACTAAAAAGTAGCTAGAATCTACTAAAAACAATGCCAAAAAGCGTATAAATTATCCGCTCATCACCCATGGAGACCCGCTAAATTCCTGCTAAAGTGAAATCATTTGAATGTCCTTTAGATATATAATTATATATATATATATATATATAACATGTAAAATTCCTAATTTTGAATCATCCCTATTGGTGCACGAAATTGTGATTTCAATGGCGCCAACAACTTGGTACGCAGAATTGTAATCTCAACTCTTTTTCACAACTTCGCAAAACTAACCAGCAAGTGCACTGGGTTGTCCAAGTAATAAACCTTACGTGAGTAAGGGTCGATCCCATGGAGATTGTCGGCTTGAAGCAAGCTATGGTCATCATGTAAATCTCAGTCAGGCGGATTCAAATGGTTATGAAGTTTTAATAATTAAAAGATAAATAAACACAAAATAAATATAGAGATACTTTTGCAATTCATTGGTAGGAATTTCAGATAAGCGTATGGAGATGCGTTGTTCTTTCTGAACATCTGCTTTCCTACTTCCTTCATCCAATCCTTCATACTCCTTTCTATGGCAAGTTGTATGTTGGGTGTCACCGTTGGCAATGGCTACTTCCCGTCCTCTCAGTGAAAATGGTCCTCTACAGTTTCTATACGGCTAATCAACTGTCGGATTTCTCGTCTCGGATGAAAAATACCATGCACAGATATAGTATGGCTAATCAGCTATTGGTTCTCGATCGTGTAGGAATAGGATTTACTATCCTTTTGCGTCTGTCACCATGCCCTACAGTTGCGATTTTGAAGCTCGTCACAGTCATCCCTTCCCAGATCCTACTCGAAATACCACAGACAAGGTTTAGACTTTCCGGATCTTAAGAATGCCACCAATGGATTCTAGCCTATACCACGGAGGTTCTAATCTCGGATTCAGATGCCCCATTGTCAGAGGAAAGTCGATGTGAATCGTTGATTAGAAACCCAAGAGATATACATTCAAGCTTGTCTTCATGTAGAACGAAAGTGGTTGTCAATCACGCGTTCATAAGTGAGAATGGTGATGAGTGTCACATAAACATCACATTCATCATGTTCTTGTGTGCGAATGAATATCTTAGAATAAGAATAAGCATGAATTGAATAGAAAATGGTAGTACTTTGCATTAATACTCGAGGAACAGCAGAGCTCCACACCTTAATCTATGGTGGGTAGAAACTCCACCATTGAAAATACATAAGTGAAAATAAGGTAGGCATGGCCGTGAGGCCAGCCCCCCAATGTCTAAGGACTAACAATGATCAAAGATCTTCCAAAAGGTTGTCCAAAGATGTCTAATACAATAGTAAAAAGTTCTATTTATACTAAACTAGTTACTAGGGTTACAGAAATAAGTAAATGTTGTAGAAATCCACTTCCGAGCTCACTTGGTGTGTGATTGGGCTGAGCATTGAAGCTTTCATGTGTAGAGGTCTTCCTTGGAGTTAAACGCCAGTTTGTAACTTGTTTCTAGCGTTTAACTCTGCTTTGTAACTTCTTTCTGGCGTTTAACGCCAGAATAGGGCAGAAAGCTGGCGTTAAACGCCAGTTTGCATCGTCTAAACTCGGGCAAAGTATGGACTATTATATATTGCTTGAAAATCCATTTGGAGTGCAGGGAGGTCAGAATCCAACAGCATCTGCAGTCCTTCTTCAGCCTCTGAATCAGATTTTTGCTCAGGTCCCTCAATTTCAGCCAGAAAATACCTAAAATCACAGAAAAATACACAAACTCAGAGTAAAGTCCAGAAATGTGAATTTTGCATAAAAACTAATAAAAATATACTAAAAAGTAATTAAAACATACTAAAAACTATGTAAAAACAATGCCAAAAAGCGTATAAATTATCTGCTCATCACAACACCAAACTTAAATTATTACTTGTTCCCAAGCAACTGAAAACAAAATAGGATAAAAAGAAGAGAATATACAATGAATCCCACAGTATTAATGAAACTTAGTTCTAATTAAATGAGCAGGGCTTGTAGCTTTTTGTTTCTGAACAGTTTTGGCATCTTACTTTATCCTTTGAAATTCAGAATGATTGGCATCTATAGGAACTCAGAATTTCAGATAGTGTTATTGATTCTCTTAGTGCAGTATGTTAATTCTTGAACACAGCTACTTTATGAGTCTTGGCCGTGGCCCTAAGCACTTTGTTCTCCAGTATTACCACCGGATATATAAATGCCACAGACACATAATTGGGTGAACCTTTTCAGATTGTGACTCAGCTTTGCTAAAGTCCCCAATTAGAGGTGTCCAAAGTTCTTAAGCACACTCTTTTGCTTTGGATCACGACTTTAACCACTCAGTCTCAAGTTTTTCACTTGGACCTTCATGCTACAAGCACATGGTTAGGGACAGCTTGATTTTTCTACTTAGGCCTGGATTTTATTTCCTTGGGTCCTCCTATCTATTAATGCTCAAAGCCTTGGATCCTTTTTACCCTTGCCTTTTGGTTTTAAGGGCTATTGGCTTTTTCTGCTTGCTTTTTCTTTTTCTTTTTTTTCGCTACTCTTTTTTTCACTACTTTTTCTTGCTTCAAGAATCAATTTCATGATTTTTTCAAATTATCAATAACATTTTTCTTTGTTCATCATTCTTTCAAGAGCCAACAATTTTAACATTCATAAACAACAAGATAAAAAATATGCAATGTTCAAGCATTCATTCAGAAAACAAAAAGTATTGCCACCACATCAAAATAATTAAACTAATTTCAAGATAAAATTTGAAATCCAAGTACTTCTTGTTCTTTTGTAATTAGGCACATTTTTCATTTAAGAGAGGTGAATGATTCATGGAATTATTCATAGCTTTAAGACATAGATACTAGACACTAATGATCATGTAATGAAGACACAAAACATAGCCAAACATAAAGCTCCAAAATCGAAAACAGAAAATAAATAGACAAGGAGATTAAGGAATGAGTCCACCTTAGTGTGGGTGGCATCTTCCTGTTGAAGAACCAATGGAATGCCTAAGCTCCTCTATGTCTCTTCCTTGCCTTTGTTGCTCCTCCCTCATAGCTCTTTGATCTTCTCTAATCTCATGGAGAATGATGGAGTGCTCTTGGTGCTCCACCCTTAGTTGGTCCATGTTGTAACTCATGCCTTCCAAGGAGGTGTTGAGTTGTTTCCAATAGTTGTGTGAAGGAAATTGCATCCCTTGAGGCATATCAGGGATTTCTTGATGAGGATCTTCCTCATGCTCTTGTTGAGGTCCATGAATGGGCTCTCTTGTTTACTCCATCCTCTTTTTGGTGATGGGCTTGTCCTCTTCAATGAGGATGTCTCCTTCTATGTCAATTCCAGCTAAATTGTATAAATTACAAATGAGATGAGGAAAGGCTAACCTTGTCAAGGTGGATGACTTGTCAACCACCTTGTAGAGTTCTAGAGGTATGATCTCATGAACTTTCACTTCCTCCCCAATCATGATACTATGGATCATGATAGCCCGATTCACAGTCACTTCAAATCGGTTGCTAGTAGGAATGATGGAGCGTTGGATGAACTCCAACCATCCTCTAGCCACAGGCTTAAGGTCTGGTCTTCTCAATTGAACCGGATTGCCTCTTGAGTCTCTTTTCTATTAAGCTCCTTCCACACATATGTCCATGAGGACTTGGTCCAACCTTTGATCAAAGTTGACCCTTCTAGTGTAAGGACGTGCGTTTTCTTGCATTATTGGCAAGTGGAACACCAACCTTACATTTTTCGGACTGAAATCTAAGTATTTCCCCCGAACCATTGTAAGCCAATTTTTTGGATTCGGGTTCATACTTTGATCATGGTTCTTAATGATCCATGCATTGGCATAGAACTCTTGAACCATTAAGATTCCGACTTGTTGAATGGGGTTGGTAAGAACTTCCTAACCTCTTCTTTGGATTTCATGTCGGATCTCCAAATACTCATTTTTCTTGAGCATGAAAAGGACCTCAGAGATCACCTTCTTCTTGGTCACAACTTCATAGAAGTGGTCTTGATGGACCTTTGAGATGAATCTCTCCATCTCTCATGACTCGGAGGTGGAAGCTTTTGCCTTCCCTTTCCTCTTTCTAGAGGTTTCTCCGGCCTTAGGTGCCATAAATGGTTATAGAAAACAAAAAGCAATGCTTTTACCACACCAAACTTAAAAGGTTTGCTCGTCCTCGAGCAAAAAAAGAAAGAAAGAAAGGAAAGAAGAAAAAAATGGAGGAGATGGAAGGTGATAGGTGGTTCGGCCAAGAGGGGGAAAGGTGTTTGAGTTGTGTGAATATGAAGGAGTAGTGAGGGGTTTATATAGGGGTGAGGGGAGGGTTGGGTTTCGGTCATTAGGGTTGGGTTTGGGAGGGAAAAGTGTTTGAATTTTGAAGGTAAGGTGGGTAGGGTTTTTGGGGAAGAGGTATGAAGGTGATTGGTGAGGAGAATATAGGGAAGAGGGTATGATTTGATTGGTGAGTGAGAGATAGCGAGAGGTAGGGTAGGTGGGGATCCTGTGGGGTCCACAGATCCTGAGGGGTCAAGGAATTCATCCTTGCTCTTTTTAGGCATGCAAAACGCCCTTACAGTGCAATCCTGGCGTTTAACGCCAGACTGCTGCTTGTTTCTGGCGTTAAACGCCATCTTTTATTCCTTTCCTGGCGTTAAACGCCAGGCTACAACCTGTTTCTGGCATTTAACGCCAAATTGTAGCCTGTTTCTGGTATTTAATGCCAGTCGGGTGCTTCTTTCTGGCATTTAACGCCCAGAATGGTGCCAGACTGTGTGTTAAACGCCCATTCTGCTACCCTTACTGGCGTTTAAATGCCAGTAAGTCGCTCCTCCAGGGTGTGCTGTTTTTTATTTTTTTTAATTTTTGCAGTTGTTTTTGTGACTCCACATGATCATCAACCTAAAAAAGAAAACAACATAGATAAATAAAATTGGGTTGCCTCCCAATAAGCGCTTCTTTAATGTCAATAGCTTAACAGTGAGCTCTCATGGAGCTTCACAGATGTTCAGAGCATTGTTGGGACCTCCCAACACCAAACTTAGAGTTTGAATGTGGGGGTTCAACACCAAACTTAGAGTTTGGTTGTGGCCTCCCAACACCAAACTTAGAGTTTGAGTGTGGGGGCTTTGTTTGACTCTGTATTGAGAGAAGCTTTTCATGCTTCCTCTCCATGGTTACAGAGGGAGATCCTTGAGTTTTAAACACAAGGTAGTCTTCATTCAATTGAAGGATCAAATCTCCTCTGTCCACATCAATCACAGCTTTTGCTGTGGCTAGGAAGGGTCTTCTAAGGATGATGGATTCATCCTCATCCTTTCCAGTGTCTGGGATTATGAAATTAGCAAGGATGTAAAGGCCTTTAACCTTTACTAGCACGTCCTCTACCTGTCCATAAACCTTTTTCATGGATTTGTCTGCCATCTCTAATGAGAATTTAGCAGCCTGTACCTCAAAGATTCCCAGTTTCTCCATTACAGAGAGTGGCATGAGGTTAATACCCAACCCAAGGTCACACAGATCCTTCTCAAAGGTCATGGTGCCTATGGTACATGGTATTAAAAATTTACCAAGATCCTATTTCTTTTGAGGTAAAGTATGCTGAACCCAGGTATTCAGTTCATTAATGAGCAATGGAGGTTCATCCTCCCAAGTCTCATTACCAAATAGCTTGGCATTCAGCTTCATGATTGCTTCTAAATACTGGGCAACTTGCCCTTCAACAATGTCTTCATCTTCTTCAGAAGATGGATAGTCATCAGAGCTCATGAATGGTAAAAGGAGGTTCAATGGAATCTCTATGGTCTCTAGATGAGCCTCAGATTCCTTAGGTTCCTCAATTGGGAACTCCTTTTTGTCCAGAGGACGTCCCAAGAGGTCTTCCTCACTGGGATTCACGTCCTCCTCCTCCTCTGTGCATTCGGCCACCCCAAGTAAGGTTATGGCCTTAAACTCTCTTTTTGGGTTCTCTTCTGTATTGCTTGGGAAAGTACTAGGAAGAGTTTCAGTGACTTTTTTACTCAGCTGGTCCACTTGTGCCTCCAAATTTCTAATGGAGGACCTTGTTTCATTCATAAAACTTAGAATGGCCTTAGATAGATCAGAGACTACGTTTGCTAAGCTAGAGGGGCTCTGCTCAAAATTCTCTGTCTCTTGCTGAGAGGATGATGGAAAAGGCTTGCTATTACTAAACCTATTTCTTCCACCATTATTAAAGCCTTGTTGAAGCTTTTGTTGATCCTTCCATGAGAAATTTGGATGATTTTTCTTTGAGAAATTATAGGTGTTTCCATAGGCTTTACCTATGTAATTCACCTCTGCCATTGCAGAGCTCTCAGGATCATAAGCTTCTTCTTCAGAAGATGCTTCTTTAGTATTGTTGGATGCATTTTGCAATCCATTCAGACTCTGAGAAATCATATTAACTTATTCAGTCAATATTTTGTTCTGAGCCAATATGGCATTTAGAGCATCAATTTCAAGAACTCCCTTCCTCTAAGGCGTCCTATTACTCACAGGATTCCTTTTAGAGGTGTACATGAACTGGTTATTTGCAACCATGTCAATGAGTTCCTGAGCTTCTGCAGGCATTTTCTTCAGGTGAATAGATCCACCTGCAGAATGGTCCAATGACATTTTAGACAATTCAGACAGACCATTATAGAATATATCCAGGATGGTCCATTCTGAAAGCATGTCAGAAGGACACTTTTTGGTCAGTTGCTTGTATCTCTCCCAAGCTTCATAGAGGGATTCACCTTCTTTCTGCATGAAGGTTTGAACATCCACTATAAGCTTGCTCAGCTTTTGAGGAGGAAAGAACTTGGCTAAGAAAGCTGTGACCAGCTTATCCCAAGAGTTCAGGCTATCTTTAGGTTGAGAGTCCAACCATATTCAAGCTCTGTCTCTTACAGCAAAAGGGAAAAGCATAAGCTTGTAGACCTCAGGATCAACTCCATTAGTCTTAACAGTAGCACAGATCTGTAAGAATTTAGTTAAGAACTGGAAAGGATCTTCTGATGGAAGTCTATGAAACTTGCAATTCTGTTGCATCAGAGAAACTAATTGAGGCTTTAGCTCAAAATTGTTTGCTCCAATGGCAGGAATTGAGATGCTTCTTCCATGGAAGTTGGAATTTGGTGCAGTAAAGTCACCAAGCATCTTCCTTGCATTGTTGATGGGTTCAGCCATGTCTCCTTCTTTTTCGAAAATTTCAGTAAAGTTCTCTTCAGAGTGTTGTGTTTTAGCTTCTCTTAGCTTCCTCTTCAGAGTCCTTTCAGGTTCCAGATCAGCTTCAACAAGAATGTTCTTATCCTTGCTCCTGCTCATGTGAAAAAAGAAGAGAACAGAAAAGAAAAGAAATCCTCTATGTCACAGTATAGAGATTCCTTTATGTGAGTAGAAGAATAAGAATGAAGGAAGAAGAAGAAAAATTCGAACATAGAGAAGGGAGGGGTTCGAATTTTGAGAAGAGAAGTGTTAGTAAATAAATAAAATAAATAGAAAGAGTGAGAGGAAAATTCAAAAATTAGAAGAAAAGAGAAGAAAAATATTTTTGTTTTTATTTTAATTATTAGTTAGAATTCGAAAATTAAGAAAGGGAATGAAATTAAAAGTTAAAACAAATAGTTAAATAAAAAGATTTTTGAAAAAGAGGAAGGTGATTTTCGAAAATTAGAGAGAGAAAAGTAGTTAGGTGGTTTTGAAAAAGATAAGAAATAGTAAAACAAACAAAAAAGTCAATTAGTTAGTTGGGAAAGATTTGAAAATTAATTTTGAAAAGATAAGAAGTTAGAAAAGATTTTGAAATTAAAGTTTGAAAAAGATATGATTTGAAAAAGATATGTTTGAAAAGATATGATTGAAAAGATATGATTGAAATTTAATTTGAAAAAGATTTAATTTTTAGAATCAGAATTAATGACTTGACTCACAAGAAATCAAAAGATATGATTTTAAAATTTAAAGTTTGAATCTTTCTTAACAAGAAAGTAACAAACTTGAAATTTTCGAATCAAAACATTAATTATTAGTAAAGTTTTCAAAAATTATGAAATAAAATTAAGAAAAATATTTTGAAAATCAATTTCAAAATTTTCGAAAATAATAATAAAAAAACGAAAAAGATTTGATTTTTGAACAAGATTTGAAAAGATAAGTTTTTGAAATTGAAATCTTGACTTGACTAACAAGAAACAACTTATTTTAAAAATTTTTGACTAAGTCAACCCAAAGATTTCGAAAATTATGAGTAAAATAAGAAAAAGATATTTTTTATTTTTGAATTTTAATGAGGAGAGAGAAAAACAACTAAAACGACTTAAAACATGAAAATTTTGGATCAAAATCAATGATGCATGCAAGAACACTATGAATGTCAAGATGAACAACAAGAACACTTTGAAGATCATGATGAACATCAGGAACTTATTTTTTTGAAAAATTTTCAAGAAAAGAAAAACATGCAAGACACTAAACTTAGAGATTTTTCATGTTTAGACACTATGAATTCAAAAATGCATATGAAAACCAACAAAACACACAAAACAAGAAAATATGAAGATCAAATAAGAAGACTTGTCAAGAACAACTTGAAGATCATGAAGAATGCAATGCATGAATTTTTCGAAAAATGCACAAATTTTAAAAACATTCAATTGACACCAAACTTAAAACTTGACACTCGACTCAAACAAGAAACACAATATTTTTGATTTTATGATTTTATAATTTTTTTGGATTTTTTCGAAAATAATTTTTAGAAAAACAAAAAAGAAGAAAAATTTTGAAAGATTTTTGAAAACTTTTTGAAAATAAAATAAAGGTTGAAACAAAAAGAAAATTACCTAATCTGAGCAACAAGATGAACCGTCAGTTGTCCAAACTCGAACAATCCCCAGCAACGGCGCCAAAAACTTGGTGCGCAAAATTGTGATCTCAATGGCGCCAACAACTTGGTACGCACAATTGTAATCTCAACTCTTTTTTATACTTCGCACAACTAACCAGCAAGTGCACTGGGTCGTCCAAGTAATAAACCTTACGTGAGTAAGGGTCGATCCCACGGAGATTGTCGGCTTGAAGCAAGCTATGGTTATCTTGTAAATCTCAGTCAGGCGGATTCAAATGGTTATTAAGTTTTAATAATTAAAAATTAAATAAACACAAAATAAAGATAGAGATACTTATGTAATTCATTGGTAGGAATTTCAGATAAGCGTATGGAGATGCGTTGTTCCTTCTGAACTTCTGCTTTCCTACTGCCTTCATCCAATCCTTCATACTCCTTTCTATGGCAAGCTGTATGTTGGGTGTCAGCGTTGTCAATGGCTACTTCCCGTCCTCTCAGTGAAAATAGTCCTCTACGGTTTCTGTACGGCTAATCAACTGTCGAATTTCTCGTCTCGGATGAAAAATACCATGCACAGATATCGTATGGCTAATCAGCTGTTGGTTCTCGATCGTGTAGGAATAGGATTTACTATTCTTTTGCGTCTGTCACCACGCCCTACAGTCGCGAGTTTGAAGCTCGTCACAGTCATCCCTTCCCAGATCCTACTCGGAATACCACAGACAAGGTTTAGACTTTCCGGATCTCAAGAATGCCGCCAATGGATTCTAGCCTATACCACGGAGGTTCTAATCTCGGATTCAGATGCCCCATTGTCAGAGGAAAGTCGATGTGAATCGTTGATTAGAAACCCAAGAGATATACATTCAAGCTTGTCTTCATATAGAACGAAAGTGGTTGTCAATCACGCGTTCATAAGTGAAAATGGTGATGAGTGTCACATAATCATCACATTCATCATGTTCTTGTTTGCGAATGAATATCTTAGAATAAGAATAAGCATGAATTGAATAGAAAACAGTAGTACTTTGCATTAATACTCGAGGAACAGCAGAGCTCCACACCTTAATCTATGGTGTGCAGAAACTCCACCGTTGAAAATACATAAGTAAAAATAAGGTAGGCATGGCCGTGAGGCCAGCCCCCCAATGTCTAAGGACTAATAATGATCAAAGATCTTCCAAAAGGTCATCCAAAGATGTCTAATACAATAGTAAAAAGTTCTATTTATACTAAACTAGTTACTAGGGTTACAGAAATAAGTAAATGATGCAGAAATTCACTTCCGGGCCCACTTGGTGTGTACTTGGCTGAGCATTGAAGATTTCACGTGTAGAGGTCTTCCTTGGAGTTAAACGCCAGTTTGTAACTTGTTTCTGGCATTTAACTCTGCCTTGCAACTTGTTTCTGGCGTTTAACGCTAGAATAGGGCAGAAAGCTGGCGTTAAATGCCAGTTTGCGTCATCTAAACTCGAGCAAAGTATGAACTATTATATATTTCTGGAAATCCCTGGATGTCTACTTTCCAACCCAGTTGAGAGCGCGTCATTTGGACTCATGTAGCTCCAAAAAATCTATTTCGAGTGCAGGGAGGTCAGAATCCAACAGCATCTGCAGTCCTTCTTCAGCCTCTGAATCAGATTTTTGCTCAGGTCCTTCAATTTCAACCAGAAAATATCTGAAATCACAGAAAAACACACAAACTCATAGTAAAGTCCAGAAATGTGAATTTTGCATAAAAACTAATAAAAATATACTAAAAAGTAATTAAAACATACTAAAAACTATGTAAAAACAATGCCAAAAAGTGTATAAATTATCCGCTCATCACCTATCTTAGACGGCACAACAGTTTCTCTGTCTCTCATCCCTATCTCTAATTTGTATCATTACAGGAAGGGAGTACTATCACCAAGTTATAATCGTCGACCAACATTTTTTATCTTGTTATGTTGGAAAAATTTTCTATTTTGTTTTATTTTAATTTGTATGCTGTTAAGTTAATATTTATGATAGTTTGTTGAATATGTTTGAATTGTGTTTCATTTGATATACGAATTGTATGAAATTTTATCATGGTTGTGTTTTTTTTATTTTCTCAAGTTTAAATATTCACATATACCTGCAGGTTTTCGCCTCTCCCGAAGAAAAAATAAATGGGAACCCATGACGAAGATGGAACAGGGACAATGGATAATTTGCTAAACAAGAATGGGGACCAGGTGAAGATCCCAACCCCTATGGATACCCATTGTCATCCTTAGTTGCCAATGGTAATCTCAACAGAAGGAGATCCCATGTCCTATTAAAAAAAGAGTAAAACACATTCAATTAGGTAGACTTGCTTATGGAAGGAAAACTATAACGTAATCATGGTTCTGAAAACTAGTTTTTAGAGGGTTAACAGTTTGGATTACAAGAAAAAAGTCAGTCTTTCCCACAGCGTCGCAGTTTCAATTTTTTTTAAACTAAATAGAAAATGCTCTCCCTCTTTCTAAGAGTCACAAACCCATCTCTAAACCTTCAACAGCAACAGCCCAACCACTGAATTCAAACAAAGTGGCCAAGTCCACAAACCATTCAGGAAGAATTAGTCATTATCGCTGACGTTCGAATGTCGCCGCTAGCCATCACCGTTTCTCGTGAAGATTGCCGCCGTCTTTTCTCAGTGCTTGCCTCCCGAGTCATTCATCGCGATTGAAAACCGGTTTTTAGAGGGTCAACAGTTTGGATTACAGGAAAAAAGTCAGCCTTTCCCATAGCGTCGCAGTTTCAATTTTTTTAAACTAAACATAAAATGCTCCCCCTCTCTCTAAGAGTCATAAACCCATCCCTAAACCTTCAACAACAGCAGCCCAACCTTCGAATTCAAACAAAGTGGCCAAGTCCACAGACCATTCAGGAAGACTTAGTCATTGTCGCTGACGTCTGAATGTCGCCGCTAGCCATCACCGCTTCTCGCGAAGATCGCCACCGTCTTTTCTCGGTGCTTACCTCCCCAGCCATTCATCGCGATCAATCTCCTTGTCGCTCCCTTTAGTGTTGCACCCATCATTATTGCTTGTGAGTGCCGAACTTTTGATTGGATACTTTTTCTTTCTATAATAGAAAGAGAGGGAAAACGCAACCTTGGGATAGATGATGAGTCCATATTTGATGACATATTTTGACTCAATTTAGATGGATTCTAGCACATGAACTCACACTTAAGCACCAGAATAGCATACTTTTGTGTTTTGTCCCTAATTTGATCTTAATTGTAAAAACATGCAATTTTTTGCTTTAGTATAGCAAATTAATCCCACTTTTATGTCATTCAATGTCGTGATATGGTTTGTGAGTGATTTCAGGCCTTGAAGGCAATAATGGATCGGCAAAAGTGGAAGAAAGCATGTACAAGGGAGAACACATGAAGAAAACAAGGAAAAGTACACAGAGCAACCTATGCATGCGCACAAGCACCTGTGCATACACACAGGAGGATTTTTTAGCCGAGTATGCAGACGCACACATCTGTGCGTCCGCACAGGTCCCAGTGCGTGCCGCCATTAATGAAGCATATGCACTCACGATTTTGAGGCCTTTTGGCCCATTTTGGAAGGCTGAATTGCTGAATTGAAGTGCTATATAAAGGGAGAATCAACACATTTAAAGGCATTAGGACTTAGAATTTATTTTCCATAGTTTTGCATAGTAATTAGGAGTAGGAGTAATGTAGAATAGAGAGCCCTCCTATGGTTTATATAGCCTTCTTGTAGCATTTTATAGCAAGCTTTGATCCTTGAATTTACTTCTTTAATTGTAAGTACTCTCAATTTATTCTTTAATTAAAGCACTTTTATCTTCATTTTCTTTTGGTTCAAGTTATTTTGTTTATAATTGCAATTTTGAGTTCTTGAAGTTTTGATTGATGAATTTACTATTCCATGCTTCCTTTATGTTTGATTGCTTGTTTATACTTGGTTTTGTTGATAGTTGGTTATAGTTTTCTATTTTTCTTTGCAATTTTCCATACTTTACTTTTATGCACACAAGTGTTTATGAAATTGCCAACTCTAGATTTTGAGTAGATTTTCACACCTTGGCTTGTGGTTTGAGTTTCTAGGATACTCGAATCATAATGTCTGACATTTAGTGGTAATTCTTGGGGAGTTAGTTGGCTCTTGTTTCTATTGACGCTAGCCTTTTATCAACTAGTTTGGTAAGTTGGCTAGGACTTATGGATTAAGGTCAATTATGCTTGCATGACTTACTCCTCGATGGTTGGAGTTGACTAGGTGAGACTAACTCATGACAATTACCATAGTTGTGGTTATGGCCATGATAGAATTTTTTGGATTCTCAATCCCCAAGTCAAGGTCTCTTTCATGCATTAATTCACAATTTTGCTCATTCCTTAGTTCTTTGATTTCTTAAGTTCCTTTAATCTTGCGTTCTTTGATTTCGAAACCCCCCCCCTTTTTGCCTTAATAACTAAGGAAGTAACACTTCAATTGCGTTCCTAGGGAGAACGACTTGGGGATTAAAACTCCCGGTTATTTTGTAGTGAATTTAATATTTGATTAATGATCATTGGCTGGGTTTGGACTATACTTGCAAGGAACAAATCCTATTTTTATTGTGAAATCCAAACCTATGCTCTTAGTCATTGTCAAATTTGGCGCCGTTGCCAGGGATTGCGATTGGTGTTAAATCTTTTGGTTATTGTGAATATGTTAATAGTGTAAATAACACTTTTTGGTTGTTTGTTTGCTTTTGTTAGTAAGTTCTTGTTTATATTTTTTTTATGACTTTTTCACACTATCACCACAATGCACCCAATAGAACCCAAACACTTACCTTTTTAGTCACCAATGTTACACCCCACCACCTCACTACATACAAAACCCTCACCCTCATGAGTTTAATAGTCAACTTTCATCACCTCAATCTTCATCTTCACATGTGGATCAAGCCACACATGAAGTATTTTTCATGCTCATTCAAGAATAAAAAGAGTTCCGGGAGAAGCGAGAGCAAGTCATGTCTACCTTAGCAAAAGCTTTGGATCATTTAGCTTCATCTCGGTCATGCCACAAGCAAGAAGTTTTAGTGGATGAATGTGTGGAACCAATTGAAAAGTGTGAAATGGAAGAAGAATTGCAAGATCAAGAAGATGATGTCGAGTCACAACATGAAGAAAAAAAGGAGACTGATGAGCGGATAATTTATACGCTTTTTGGCATTATTTTTAGTATATTTTAATTAGTTTTTATTATATTTTTATTATTTTTTAGTTAAAATTTACTTTTCTGGACTTTACTATGAGTTTGTGTGTTTTTCTGTGATTTCAGGTATTTTCTGACTGAAATTGAGGGTCTTGAGCAAAAATCTGATTCAGAGGCTGAAAAGGACTGCAGATGCTGTTGGATTCTGACCTCCCTGCACTCGAAGTAGATTTTCTGGAGTTACAGAAGCTCAATTGGCGCGCTCTCAACAACGTTGGAAAGTAGACATTCTGGGCTTTCCAGCAACGTATAATAGTCCATACTTTGCCTGAGATTTGATGGCCTAAACCGGCGTTGCAAATCAGCTTCAGAATTCCCAGCGTTTAACGCTGGAACTGGCATAGTAATTGGAGTTAAACGCCCAAACTGGCATAAAAGCTGGCGTTTAACTCCAGAAAGAGCCTCTACACGAAAATGCTTCAATGCTCAGCCCAAGCACACACCAAGTGGGCCCGGAAGTGGATTTTTCTGTCATTTACTCATTTCTGTAAACCTTAGGTTACTAGTTCACTATTAATAGGATCTTTTGACATTGTATCTGAACCTCATGACACTTTACACGTTTCTCATTGTATCTTAAAGCTATGAATGTCCTATGAATCCATCACCTCTCTTAAATGAAAAATGCTTTAATCACAAAAGAACAAGAAATACAGGATTTCGAATTTATCTTTGAAACTAGTTGAATTAGTTTGATGTGGTGACAATACTTTTTGTTTTCCGAATGAATGCTTGAACAGTGCATATGTCTTTTGAATTTGTTGTTTTGAGAATGTTAAAATTGTTGGCTCTTGAAAGAATAAGGAAAAAGAGAACTGTTATTGAGGATCTGAAAAATCATCAAATTGATTCTTGAAGCAAGAAAAAGCAGTGATTCAAAAAAAAAACGAAAAAAAAAGAAAGAAATAAAGTTGTGATCCAAGGCAAAAAGAGTGTGCTTAAGAACCCTGGACACCTCTAATTGGGGACTCTAGCAAAGCTGGGTCATAATCTGAAAAGGTTCACCCAAGTAAGTGTCTATGGCATGTATGTATCCGGTGGTAATACTGGAAGACAGAGTGCTTTGGGCCACAGCCAAGACTCATACACTAGCTATGTTCAAGAATCATTATACTTAACTAGGAGAATCAATAACACTATCTGAGTTCTGAGTTCCTATAGATGCCAATCATTCTGAACTTCAAAGGATAAAGTGAGATGCCAAAACTGTTCGGAAGCAAAAAGCTACTAGTCCCGCTCATCTAATTGGAGCTGAGTTTCCTTGATATTTTGGAGTGTATAGTATATTCTCTTCTTTTTATCCTACTTTGGTTTTCAGTTGCTTGGGGACAAGCAACAATTTAAGTTTGGTGTTGTGATGAGCGGATAATTTATACGCTTTTTGGCATTGTTTTTAGTATGTTTTTAGTATATTTTAATTAGTTTTTATTATATTTTTATTAGTTTTTAGTTAAAATTCACTTTTCTGGACTTTACTATGAGTTTGTGTGTTTTTCTGTGATTTCAGGTATTTTCTGACTGAAATTGAGGGTCCTGAGCAAAAATCTGATTCAGAGGCTGAAAAGGACTGCAGATGCTGTTGGATTCTGACCTCCCTGCACTCGAAGTGGATTTTTTGGAGTTACAGAAGCCCAATTGGCGCGCTCTCAACGGCGTTGGAAAGTAGACATCCTGGGCTTTCCAGCAATGTATAATAGTCCATACTTTGCCCGAGATTTGATGGCCCAAACCGGCGTTGCAAATCAGCTTCAGAATTCCCAGCGTTTAACGCTGGAACTGGCATAGAAATTGGAGTTAAACGCCCAAACTGGCATAAAAGCTGGCGTTTAACTCCAGAAAGAGCCTCTACACAAAAATGCTTCAATGCTCAGCCCAAGCACACACCAAGTGGGCCCGGAAGTGGATTTTTCTGTCATTTACTCATTTCTGTAAACCTTAGGTTACTAGTTCACTATTAATAGGATCTTTTGACATTGTATCTGAACCTCATGACACTTTACACGTTTCTCATTGTATCTTCTACAGCATGAGTCTCTAAACCCCATGGTTGGGGGTGAGGAGCTCTGCTGTGTCTTGATGGATTAATGCAATTACTACTGTTTCTTATTCAATCATGCTTGCTTCCGTTCTAAGATATCACTTGTTCTTAACCCGGATGAATGTGATGATCCGTGACACTCATCATATTCTCAACTATGAATGCGTGCCTGACAACCACCTCCGTTCTACCTTAGATTGAGTAGATATCTCTTGGATTCCTTAATCAGAATCTTCGTGGTATAAGCTAGAATTGATGGCGGCATTCAAGAGAATCCGAAAGGTCTAAACCTTGTCTGTGGTATTCTGAGTAGGATTCAATGATTGAATGACTGTGACGAGCTTCAAACTCGCGATTGTGGGGCGTTAGTGACAGACGCAAAAGAATCACTGGATTCTATTCCGACATGATCGAGAACCGACAGCTGGATAGCCGTGCCGTGACAGGGTACGTTGAACATTTCCACTGAGAGGATGGGAGGTAGCCATTGACAACGATGAAACCCTACATACAGCTTGCCATGGAAGGAGCCTTGCGTGTTTGAAGAAGAAGACAGTAGGAAAGCAGAGGTTCAGAAGACAGAGCATCTCCAAAACCTCAACCTATTCTCCATCACTGCAATTCAAGTACCTGTTTTAAGTTCTTTTGCCTTTTTACAATCAATCCTGATAATCTTTGATATCCTGACTAAGAGTTACAAGATAACCATAGCTTGCTTCAAGCCGACAATCTCCGTGGGATCGACCCTTACTCACGTAAGGTATTACTTGGACGACCCAGTGCACTTGCTGGTTAGTTGTGCGGGATTGCAAAAGTGTGATTGCAATTTCGTGCACCAAGTTTTTGGCGCCATTGCCGGGGATTGTTCGAGTTTGGACAACTGACGGCTTATCTTGTTGCTTAGATTAGGACTGTTTTATTTTTGTTGGTTTAGAGTCTTTTAGTTGAGTCTAGTTTCATATTTTAAGTTTGGTGTCAATTGCATGCTTTTGCTTTTCTTTTAATTTTCGAATTTGCATGTCCCTAATCCCTTTTTGATCCTTAAAAATTCTAAGTTTGGTGTCCTCTTTGTGTTTTTCCCTTAAAAATTTTCGAAAATTAGTGTCTGATTTCCTAAAAATTTTAAGTTTGGTGTCATTTTGTTGTTTTTCTCTCTCCTCATTTCAAAAATCAAATCTTTTTCAAAATCTTTTTAATTGACTAATTGATTCAGTTTTCAATTTGCTTTGATCTTATTTTCTTTTAGTTTTCGAAATTTGATTTTATTTTCCATTTATTTTATTTTATTATTTTCGGTCAAAAAAAAATATTTATCTACTTGCAATCCATATCATTTCCCTTTATCCATCATGGACCTAAGTGGAATTGAACAGTCCAGAAGGACTCTGGGGTCATACGCTAACCCCATTACAGCTGCATATGGGAGTAGCATCTGTACACCTCCCATCAAAGCAAGCAGCTTTGAGCTAAATCCTCAACTCATTATCATAGTGCAACAAAACTGCCAGTATTCCGGTCTTCCACAAGAAGAACCTACTGAGTTTCTGGCACAGTTCTTGCAAATTGCTGACACAGTACGTGATAAAGAGGTTGATCAGGATGTCTACAGACTATTACTGTTTCCATTTGCTGTAAAAGAGCAAGCTAAGAGGTGGTTGAATAACCAACCTACAGCAAGCATAAAGACATGGAAACAGTTATCAGACAAATTTCTGAATCACTTTTACCCTCCAAAGAGGATGACACAGCTAAGATTGGACATCCAAGGCTTTAAGCAAGAGGATAACGAATCCTTTTATAATGCCTGGGAGAGGTATAGAGGTATGCTAAGAAAATGCCCCTCCGAAATGTTTTCAGAGTGGGTACAGTTAGACATCTTCTACTATGGGCTTACAGAAAAGGCTCAGATGTCTTTAGACCATTCAGCTGGTGGATCTATACACATGAGGAAGACAATTGAAGAGGCTCAAGAGCTTATAGACACTGTTGCTAGAAATCAATATTTGTATTCTAGCAATGAGTTCTCTCCAAAAGAGGAAGTCATGGCAGTAGCCACTGATCCTAATCCTCAAGCACAGATGATTGAGCTTAATCAACAATTACACCTGATGACAAAGCAGTTAGCAGAATTTAAAGAGATGCTCCATGAAACTAAAATTGCTAACAAGAACATAGAACTGCAGTTGAATCAAGCAAAACAGCAGATATCTAAACAGATAACAGAAGAGTGTCAAGCAGTTCAACTGAGGAGTGGGAAGACATTGAATAACACTGCTCAAAGTAGCAAAAAGCCAAATAAGGAACAATTGATAGAGGATAACCAAACCACTGTCCAAAATCCCTCTAAGGACAGTAAGAGCCCAGAGAGGAGTACTGTTGGAGTTCAAACGCCAGAAAGGGGAGGAAAGCTGGTGTTAAACGCCCATTCCCTACCCAGTTCTGGCGTTCAAACGCCAGAAAAGGGAGAGAAGTTGGCGTTAAACGCCCAATCTTCACCCATTCCTGGCGTTCAGACGTCAAGGGAGGATCAGACACCTGAGAGTGCTGACAGTAATCCCTCTAAAAAGGCTTCTTCAACCACTTCTGTAAGGAATAAACCTGCAGCAACTAAGGTTGAAGAATATAAAGCCAAGATGCCTTATCCTCAGAAACTCCGCCAAGCGGAATAGGATAAGCAATTTGCCCGCTTTGCAGACTATCTAAGGACTCTTGAAATAAAGATTCCGTCTGCAGAGGCACTTGAGCAAATACCTTCTTATGCTAAGTTCATGAAAGAGATCTTAAGTCATAAGAAGGATTGGAGAGAAACTGAAAAAGTATTTCTCACTGAAGAATGCAGTGCAGTCATTCTGAAAAGCTTACCAAAAAAGCTTCAAGATCCAGGGAGCTTTATGATACCATGCACATTAGAAGGTGCTTGCACCAAGACAGCCCTGTGTGACCTTGGAGCAAGCATCAATCTAATACCTGCATCCACTATCAGAAAGTTTGGGTTGACTGAAGAAGTCAAACCAACCCGGATATGCCTCCAACTTGCTGATGGCTCCATTAAATATCCATCAGGCATAATTGAGGACATGATTGTCAAGGTTGGGCCATTTGCCTTTCCAACTGACTTTGTGGTGCTGGAAATGGAGGAGCACAAGAGTGCAACTCTCATTCTAGGAAGACCTTTCCTAGCAACTGGACGAACTCTCATTGATGTACAAAAAGGGGAAGTAACCCTGAGAGTCAATGAGGATGAGTTCAAGTTGAATGCTGTAAAAGCTATGCAGCATCCAGACACACCAAATGACTGCATGGGCGTTGACATTATTGACTCTTTGGTGGAAGAGATCAATATGACTGAAAGCCTAGAATCAGAGCTTGAGGACATCTTTAAGGATGCTCAACCTGATCAAGAAGAACCAGAGGAAACAAAGGAATTTTCGAAAATTCTTCAGGAGGAGGATAAGCCTCCCAAACCTGAACTCAAACCACTACCACCATCCCTGAAGTATGCATTTCTGGGAAAGGGTGACACTTTTCCAGTGATTATAAGCTCTGCCTTAAATCCACAGGAAGAGGAAGCATTGATTCAAGTGCTAAGGACACACAAAACAGCTCTTGGGTGGTCCATAAGTGATCTTAAGGGCATTAGCCCAGCTAGATGCATGCACAAGATCCTGTTGGAGGATAATGCCAAACCAGTGGTCCAACCACAGAGGAGGCTAAATCCAGCCATGAAGGAGGTGGTGCAGAAAGAGGTCACTAAATTACTAGAGGCTGGGATTATTTATCCTATTTTTGATAGCCCCTGGGTGAGCCCTGTCCAAGTTGTCCCCAAAAAGGGAGGCATGACAGTGGTTCAAAATGAAAAAAATGAACTGGTTCCTACAAGAACAGTCACAGGGTGGCGTATGTGTATTGACTACAGAAGGCTCAATACAGCCACCAGAAAGGATCATTTTCCTTTACCATTCATAGACCAAATGCTAGAAAGACTAGCTGGTCATGATTATTACTGCTTTTTGGATGGCTATTCAGGTTACAACTAAATTGCAGTAGATCCTCAGGACCAAGAGAAAACAGCATTTACTTGCCCTTCTGGCGTGTTTGCCTACAGGAGGATGCCTTTTGGTCTGTGTAATGCTCCTGCAACCTTTCAGAGATGCATGTTATCCATCTTCTCTGATATGGTGGAGAAATTCCTGGAAGTCTTCATGGATGACTTCTCAGTATATGGAGACTCATTCAGCTCCTGTCTTGACCACCTAGCACTTGTCCTGAAAAGGTGCCAAGAGACTAACCTGGTTTTAAACTGGGAGAAATGTCACTTTATGGTGACTGAGGGAATTGTCCTTGGGCACAAAATTTCAAGCAGGGGAATAGAGGTGGATAAGGCAAAGGTAGAGGTAATTGAAAAATTACCACCACCTGCCAATGTTAAGGCAATCAGAAGCTTTCTGGGGCATGCAGGATTCTATAAAAGGTTTATAAAGGATTTTTCGAAAATTGCAAAACCTTTGAGCAACCTGCTAGCTGCTGACACACCATTTGTGTTTGACACACAGTGTCTGCAGGCATTTGAGACCCTGAAAGCCAAGCTGGTCACAACACCAGTCATCTCTGCACCAGACTGGACATTGCCATTTGAACTAATGTGTGATGCCAGTGACCATGCCATTGGTGCAGTGTTGGGACAGAGGCATAACAAGCTTCTGCACGTCATTTATTATGCCAGCCGTGTTCTAAATGATGCACAGAAGAATTACACAACCACAGAAAAAGAGTTACTTGCAGTGGTCTATGCCATTGACAAGTTTAGATCCTATTTAGTGGGATCCAAAGTGATTGTGTATACTGACCATGCTGCTCTTAAATACTTACTCACAAAGCAGGATTCAAAACCCAGGCTTATAAGATGGGTGTTGCTTCTGCAAGAGTTTGATATAGAAATAAGAGACAGAAAAGGGACAGAGAACCAAGTAGCTGATCATCTGTCCCGAATAGAACCAGTAGCTGGGGCGTCCCTCCCTTCTACTGAGATCTCTGAGACTTTCCCAGATGAGCAACTCTTTGCCATTCAGGAAGCTCCATGGTTTGCAGATATTGCAAATTATAAAGCTGTGAGGTTCATACCCCAGGAGTACAGCAGAGTGCAAAGAAAGAAATTAATTTCAGATGCCAAGTACTACCTATGGGATGAGCCGTATCTCTTTAAGAGATGTGCAGACGGAATGATCCGCAGATGTGTACCCAGAGAAGAAGCACAAAGGATCCTATGGCACTGCCATGGATCACAGTATGGAGGACATTTTGGAAGTGAGCGAACAGCCACTAAAGTCCTCCAATGTGGCTTCTACTGGCCTACTCTCTATAGAGATGCCCGAGAGTTTGTGCGTAACTGTGACAGTTGCCAAAGAGCTGGTAACTTGCCTCACGGATATGCCATGCCTCAACAAGGGATATTAGAGATTGAATTGTTCGACGTATGGGGGATTGACTTCATGGGTCCATTCCCACCATCATACTCAAACACTTACATTCTAGTGGCAGTGGACTATGTGTCTAAGTGGGTAGAAGCAATTGCTACACCCACTAATGATACCAAGACCGTGCTGAAATTCCTCTAGAAACACATCTTCAGCAGGTTTGGTGTTCCTAGAGTACTAATCAGTTACGGGGGCACTCATTTCTGCAATAAACAGCTATACTCTGCTATGGTCAGATATGGAATTAGCCACAAAGTGGTAACTCCGTATCATCCACAGACAAATGGGCAAGCTGAAGTCTCTAACAGAGAGTTAAAAAGAATCCTAGAACGGACTGTGATAGCCCGAAGGAAGGATTGGGCAAAGAGTTTGGATGATGCTCTGTGGGCATACAGAACAGCATTCAAGACTCCTATAGGAACCTCTCCATACCAACTGGTGTATGGGAAGGCCTGTCATCTGCCCGTGGAACTGGAACATAAAGCCTACTGGGCAACCAGGTTCCTAAACATGGATGCTCAATTAGCTGGTGAAAAAAGATTGCTCCAACTAAATGAGCTAGAGGAGTTCAGACTCAATGCCTTTGAAAATGCAAAGATTTATAAGGAAAAGGCAAAAAAGTGGCATGACAAGAAGTTGTCATCCAGAGTCTTTGAGCCAGGACAAAAAGTTCTGCTATTCAACTCTAGGCTCAGATTGTTCCCAGGAAAGCTTAAATCTCGTTGGAGGGGTCCGTATGTGATTACAGGAGTATCACCATATGGATATGTTGAGCTCCAGGATGCTGAGTCTGACAAAAAGTTCATTGTTAATGGACAGAGGATCAAGCATTATCTTGAAAACAATTTTGAGCAAGAATGCTCAAAACTGAGACTTGAGTGATTCTCAGTGAAGGTCCAGCTAAAGACAGTAAAGAAGCACTTGCTGGGAGGCAACCCAATCATTAGTAGGTTATATGTTTTGTTGCTACAAGGGCAAATATCAAAAATGAAGGAATTCACAGAGTTACAGAAGGATTCGGTGCAAAAAGCAGAGAAAAAGAGCTTACTGGCGAAAAAACGCCAGTAAGGGGTACTTTGGGCGTTAAACGCCAGAATGGGCACCATTCTGGGCGTTTAACGCCAGGTGTGCAGCATCCTGGGCGTTTACCAAAAAAGCCCAGTGACGAAGGGGATTCTGGCGTTTAACGCCAGCCAGGGCACCTGGCTGGGCGTTAAACGCCCACAATGGCTAGCAAATGGGCGTTAAACGCCAGAATGGATGCCATTCTGGGCGTTTAATGCCAGAAAGGTGGGGGACCAAGATTTTGCTTTCCGAACAAATTTTTTTCAAACTTTCCTTTTTTGACCCATACTTTTCTACATAAACACACTTCAACCTTTCATCATTCACCTTCAAATCTTCAAAAATCAAAATCATTCTTCAAATCTCTCTCAAATCAATCCCAAATCTTGTTCAAAAAACTCACCCTTCTCTCAAATTCTCTCCATATCTTCTCAAATCTCCTTCCAATTTTTTTTTTCGAAATCTTCTCCCCCCTTATAAAAACACGTTCGGCCTCCTTATTCCCCCACACCATTCGAATTTGCTCTTCTCTTCTCTCTCTCTTCTTTCCTTTCTTTTGCTTGAGGACAAGCAAACCTCTAAGTTTGGTGTGCTTTTCCGTGATCACTAAGCCAAGATTCATCAAGATCATGGCTCCTAAGGGAAAACAAACCAATGTAAGAGGAAAGAAAGAGAAAATCCAAAGAATCTTTGGAATCAAGAGAATAACCAAGAACATGAAGACCATTATCACAAAATAATGGGTCTGAGGTCAGTGATCCCGGAAGTTAAATTTGATCTGAAAGAAGATGAATATCCGGGGATCCAGAGCAAATTCGAAACAGAGGATGGGAAGTTCTAACCAATCCTGAGATAAAGGTTGGAAGAAATATGGTTCAGGATTCTACTCAAATCTGTGGCTGACAGATCAGCAGAGAAGACTAGAACTGCTTTCCATACTTATAGAACCATGGTCAGAGGGAAAGTTATCTACTTCCATCTGGACAAAATAAGAGAAATCTTCAAATTGCCTCAACTGCAAGATGATCCTGAATCCTTTAATAGGAGAATGGTGAGAGCAATAAAGGGTTGGATCAAGTTTCTAGAGGACATATGCCTCCCTGGAACTAAGTGGATAACCAATTCAAAGGGTGTCCCCAAACCAACTCAAGAGGGGAGACCTCAAACCAATTGCAAGAGGTTGGCTAGACTTTATTGGGCGTTCCATATTGCCCACTAGCAACCGTTCTGAGGTCACTATCAAGAGAGCAGTGATGATTCATTGCATTATGCTTGGAAAAGAAGTGGAGGTTCATCATCTGATTGCTTGTGAGATCTACACAATTGCAAATAAGAATTCCACTGAAGCAAACTGGCTTACCCAAGCTTGATCTCCTTGCTCTGTAAGAGGCTGGGGTAAAGATGGGAGAAGATGAATTCATACCCATTGAACATCCAATCACCAAGAAGTCAATGGAAGGACAAATGCAAGACAACTCTATCAAAAGGAGGGCGCAGGAGTTCCTCCCTGAATTTCCTGAAATTGGCTACTGGGCCAGCCTAGAAGCATCTATCAACCAAGTTGCAAGAAACTATGGAGCAACTTAAGGAAGAACAGCAGAATCAGAACTGCATGCTCTGCAAATTGCTGAAGGAACAAGAGAAGCAGGGGCGTGAACTTCAAGAACTGAAACTTCAAGAACTGAAATTCTCCAAGGAGCCTATTTAAATTTTTGTTTTCTATTTTTTTTCTAGTCTCATCTTATATCTATTTTTGAGTCTTGTTCTTAATTCATAATTAATAAAATTTAAAATTCATGTCTTAAAGCTATGAATGTCCTATGAATCCATCACCTCTCTTAAATAAAAAATGCTTTAATCACAAAGAACAAGAAATACAGGATTTCAAATTATCTTTGAAACTAGTTGAATTAGTTTGATGTGGTGACAATACTTTTTGTTTTCCGAATGAATGCTTGAACAGTGCATATGTCTTTTGAATTTGTTTGTTTTGAGAATGTTAAAATTGTTGGCTCTTGAAAGAATAAGGAAAAGAGAACTGTTATTGAGGATCTGAAAAATCATCAAATTGATTCTTGACGCAAGAAAAAGCAGTGATTCAAAAAAAAACGAAAAAAAAGAAAGAAATAAGTTGTGATCCAAGGCAAAAAGAGTGTGCTTAAGAACCCTGGACACCTCTAATTGGGGACTCTAGCAAAGCTGGGTCATATCTGAAAAGGTTCACCCAAGTAAGTGTCTGTGGCATGTAGTATCCGTGGTAATACTGGAAGACAGAGTGCTTTGGGCCACAGCCAAGACTCATACACTAGCTATGTTCAAGAATCATTATACTTAACTAGGAGAATCAATAACACTATCTGAGTTCTGAGTTCCTATAGATGCCAATCATTCTGAACTTCAAAGGATAAAGTGAGATGCCAAAACTGTTCGGAAGCAAAAAGCTACTAGTCCCGCTCATCTAATTGGAGCTGAGTTTCCTTGTGATTTTTGGAGTGTATAGTATATTCTCTTCTTTTTATCCTACTTTGGTTTTCAGTTGCTTGGGGACAAGCAACAATTTAAGTTTGGTGTTGTGATGAGCGGATAATTTAAACGCTTTTTAGCATTGTTTTTAGTATGTTTTAGTATATTTTAATAGTTTTATTATATTTTTTAGTTTTTAGTTAAATTCACTTTTCTGGACTTTACTATGAGTTTGTGTGTTTTTTCTGTGATTTTAGGTATTTTCTGACTGAAATTGAGGGTCCTGAGCAAAATCTGATTCAGAGGCTGAAAAGGACTGCAGATGCT